>NW_020955658.1:0-16547 GCF_003031625.1 Empidonax traillii | reverse complement strand
AAAAAAGGGCTTTTTTTTTTTCCCCTCCGATGTAATCTCCTGTGTGACAGATCAGGCAGGCAGCAAAGAGCTCTCTGGATGAATTCCCTTTGCAGGGACCAGTCCCATGGCATCCCAACCACCTGGTGGGCAATCACGAGGTGCATCTCATTTTATCTGCTGCTGATGCACCAAAACTCTGGATGTGCCTAATGCTTGGTTTTGAATAAATGTGACTTGGTTACCTTCTGGTTCTCTTGAAGACTGAAATCACAAGGGCTCGGGGACGATACACCTGAGCAACCAAGTGATGCTGGAAAGCAGCAGCCCCTGATGCAGAGCATTTTACCCAGCTGCTCTGGCATGGCTGTATGTTGGGGTATAACAGGCCTCTCTCTGTAGGGACAGACCCATTTTTTATGTCAGATAGAGCAAGGGTGGTTAAAGCTGGGCCTTTGATGTCCCTCCTGCCCCAGTCCCACCAGGCAGGTTTTAAATGTGGGTAAACCCTCTGGGGGCTTGGGTACCCCCCAGGGATGCTCCTGCTGTCCCTTGCAGGCACTGCTCTGCAGTAAAAAATGCTTTTGCTCAGTTCTTTTTGGTGGGACATTGTTGGAGGTGCAGCTGCAGGAAGCTCTGCTGCCTGGGGCCTCTTCTCGTGCCGGTGCACGGCGTTTCCCGTGGGCAGAACCTGCCTGCCGGGGGGTTTCCTGCCCTGCCAGGCTGCAGGCAGGGGAGGGGAGTGCCTGGGGTGGGGGACAGGGGCTGCTTCTCTCCTGTCATGGTTTAGCCTTGCAGTGGGGATGGTGCAGTGCTCCTCTGAGGTGGAGCTGACTCTCCTCTGCCCTCCTTCCCTGTGGACCTGAGCTGGGCAGTGTTGGCAGCAGGTTGGCCCTGGTATCGTGGGCTGAATTATCTTGGGAAGTTCATCACTCCCTGTGCTTGTGCACACTCGTGCAGCTGTGGGACCCCACCTGAGGTGTGGAGCAAGGCTGTGTGTGTTGTGCAGTGGTCTTTGTAGAGGAGCAGAGAAGTGCTGTGGAAGGATTTACCTTTCTGCCCTAGCAGAAATGTCCCAGGGCTTTATATTCCCAGTTAGCACCCTTGGCTGGTTGAGTCTGTCGAGTTCTGGCCATGGTTCCTGAGAGGCTGTCACCTGCCAGGCCCAGCAGAGGGGCTGGGTCAGCTCCTGGTGAGGGAAGCACAGCGGCGCAGATGAAGAATGGAACCGAAAGCTGCTCCGAGCTGTTTCCTGGCCCCAGCAGGCAGGACGGCGTGGCAACAGTGGGTATTTTTAGAGGCCAGCTGCCTGCAACACAAGAGAGGGAAAGCAGCAGTCAGGCAGGAGAATCGAGTGATGCTGACCCCGTCCCACATCCCTGCCCAGCATTCTTACTCCCCACCAGGATGGGGTCACTGGCATTTCCGTGTCCTCTGTGCATCTTTGCCTGTTGCTGCCTGCAGAGGTGGCTGCTCCCTTCTCCCCTTGGCCATGACTGTGTTTGTGTGATCACAGCTCATCGATTCGAGGGTGGTGCTGGGGGCTCTGCTCTTCCTGCGTGATTGCATTACAGCTTGGGCTGGTGGGCGTTTGGGGGATTGTTTTTTAGAGAAGCCTTTGTCACCAGCGAGGGGAGAACCTGCAGTTTCTCCTGCAGCCGGGGTAATTGCAGTAATTAATTTGGGATGGAGCTGTGCTTCATCGGAAGCGCTGCAGGGGAATCGGATCCACCTTTCAGTCCATCCATCCAAGGCCTGTACATCTGTAGCCAGGGAAGAGGAGGGGGGGGTTGGCTCTGGGCTGATGGCTTAAATTAGTGTCTGCAGGAAGGTCGACTCAGTGTGGGCAGAGATCAGTTTTGGGGCCAGCCCTCTGCTGAGCTGGTGCTGAGTGGGATGGGGTGAGGCTGAGCATCCTGCCTGAGCTGCCTCAGCATTTCAGGTGATTCCCAGTCCGATCTTGCTGGTTTGAACCTATTGCCCATCTGCTTAGTTATTATACCCTTTTTTTCATAGCCCTTGAGGTCTGCTGCTTGCCTGGATCTTACCCTTCAGAGGGTGGTTGTAGATGCCTTTGATTTCTTTTTGCTCCCTGTAGACAGGTACAAAGAAGATGACACCCTGCAGCTGCTCCTGGGTGAATGTTTCCTGGGAGGATGCTGCTTCACAAGGCCCTGCCCAGCTCTGGGAATCAGGGCAACGTGCTCCTCTATGTGTTGCCTTTTCGGATGGGGAAGAGAGACCTTCAAATCCCACAGCTCGGATTTTTGTCATCTGCCAGACCCACTGTCACCCTCCTCCTCATGCTGGAGGGTGGCAGGTGTTGAAGCAAAGGGGCAGAGAAGGCAGGACAGGCAGGCAGGGTTTTTCCTGCCTGTGGCACGGTGTGCAGCCCCTCCTGCCTCTGCTGGCAGGATCCAGTGTGGGCAGAGCTGCTGCTCGCCCAGGGGTTGGTTCCTCTCAGATTCCATGCTCTGTGCTTCAGAGGTTCAGCTCCCAGAGCTGCAGAAAGCTGGCTCTGTCTGCCAACCGCCTCCATGCTGCAAAGGCAGCTGGGAAGCGCTGGAGTGGTGTAGCCCCATTCCCAGCATGGATCTGTCTCCCAAATCTCTTGCCTCTGGCTATCGAAGGGGAGCTCGTGCTGCCTGTCCAGGCAGCTCGGTGCTGTCGAGCACCACTCCCCTCTTGTAGTATGCACAGCAGAGAGGTGTGATCATCCTGCAGCTTTGCACCCCTCTTTTTCCCCTTCCTGCTCTCCTGCTAGCCTGGGGCATTCACTGGGCATCCCTCAGCAATCACAGTCCCTCCTGGGAAGCTGGGAGATGCTCTGTGCTGTGCAGCCCTTCCTACCATGTGGGGGGCAGGTTAGGGCATGCGCTTCACTAAGATTCTTTTTTTTTTCCAGTGGTGGAAAAATTTCGAACTTTTTCTGTCCTTCTGCAGGAACAACCAGTGTGAAGTGGCCACAAGCATTTCCCAGTCCTGCACTGGCTGTGGGTGCAACTCTATGTGCCTTTCGTGCTCTGTTTGCTGCCCACTACGTAAAAATTGCCCTTTTCCTACCCCAAAAAGCAGCACATCGTTCTTTCCATGCCGGGGCTGGGGGTCTCACACTGATGAGACCTGATTGCCCCAGTGATCCCTTCCACCGCTCTGCTCGTGCGGTACTGCCACGGGATGCCTGTGGAGGTGGCATCCCAGGGGTTGGGTGGGATTGTTTCCTGGCAGGAGTGGGGTACGTGGGTGCCATCCGTGCTGGGCTCTGCTCCCAGCATCACGAAGCCAGGGCGTGTCATCACATGCCTCTGGAGTGTCCCTTCGTCCCCCCAGCGGGATCAGCTGAAGCCGAGGCACGACGGAGCCTCCATCAAAGCACGGGTTTTCTGCTTCGGAAAACCCCCGAGGTCAGGAGGGAGATCACCCCGTGGGGTTGGATCTGGTTGTGTTTGGGAGTGGCTCGGGCCAGGCTTCTGCGTTTCAGCCTTTCCCGGAGCGGGAATTCCTCTGGCGGCTCCGCAGTGCCGGATCCTGGCGGCGGGGACCCCGTGGGTGCGTCCCCAATGGATGGCTTAGTCAGGAGTGACTCACCCCGCCAGTCCCCACGTGACATTGCCTCGCTGCTCCCTCCCAGCCTCTGCCAAGCCAAAAAGTGTCCAAATCCCTCCCGTTCTGTTCTGATTTCCACATTGCTGTGCCCCACTGTGCTCCAGAGGATCCCCTGAGCTCCCTCATTTCAGCTCCTGGGACCCCCTCCTGTTGTCTCCGTGCATCTTGTGGGTGACTCCTGCCTGCAGCAGGGCTTCCTGCTTCCTACAAGAAATATTTGGGAGGGAAGAAAGCAGGCACACAGGCAAACCCTTTGGAAATTCCCAGGGGTCCTGCAGGATCCCTGTCCTCACTGGGCAGTGAATTTGAAAACCAGAGGTGGGCAGGCCAGTTTTGTGACTAGCAGAAGCCCTGGATGAGCTTGTAGCTTGGTAAATCTGAGCCCTGCAGCCTGACAGCAGGAGCTGGAGGTGTTAATGCCTTCTCTGGGATGTCACCCAGAACCCCTCTGCTTAACTTTGCTCTTCTCTGGGTTGCTAAAATTAGCTTTGGGCTACACACTCTTCCTTATGAAACCTGTTCCCAGCAGCTGGGGGAGTGTTTCTGTGGTAAACTAGGGCTCTCTGGAAGGCAAGGTGACCCCGTGAAGTTGCCTTTCTCATCCAGGTCTGGGGGAACTGATCCTGCAGCATAACCTGGGCTATAGGAGGGAGATGCTCTCTGGCCTCAGTGTAGGTACTTTTGTTCAAAAGTTGCAGCCCATGAAAGGGGCAGTACTTAATGACAGGCACAGTGGGGTGCTTGGGGCTCAGAGGCAGTTTGCACACTTTCCCTGAGGATGTGTGTGCAAGGAGGGTGGCTCTGGACAACCTGCCACCACATAGCCAGGCCTCTTTGCCATCCCACTTCTCAATGTCTATGGACTGTGCTGGAGGTGTTTTTAAGGGCTTTGATGTGTCTGTCTGCTGAGGATTGATAGCTTTGGGTGCTCTGGAGCAAACGTCCCTGTGGGGTTCCCTCTCCTGTGTCTCCTGCTCCTTTCCAACTCTCCAGCTTTCCTCAGCCCCAGAATTTCAATCTGTTCTCCTTCTTGCCATCCTCCCCCACCGCCCCCATAGGAACCCAGCTGGCTAAAAAAAACCCAACTCTGCCTCCTGGCTTGCAGCAAGCCAGCCTCGGGCTGCTGTGACATGATGCCATCCAGCATCACATCCTGCACCCATGTCCTGCATCCTTCTGGCCCCAGCGACTTCCCCATGTCCCACCTGGAGCACCAATGCCTTCTCTTTGCTGCTGCATCTCCTCTTCACGGTTTAAAGGGGGTGGGAATGGACAGAGGGGTCTCCAAAACGCAGCACCTTGAGCGTTAGGACAGCGCTGGCCTCGGCCAGCTTCGTGTTCCGTGGCACGTCCCTGCCACCCTTGGCTGGTGTGTGGCCACCTGAGAGCAGACACCTGCCACGTGGGGACTTTGCCAGGAGCCACTGCCCACCAGGGACAGCTTTTCTTAGACCTTGCAGAACTTGGCCTTGCACAGAAGTGGCTTCTCTTTGGGGTGCTGCTTTCACGTTACAAACATTTATTTTCCCCCTTCTCAGCCAGCTGAGCTGACTCAGTCAGCAAGGAAATGGTGGGGTGGGATAGGGATGCCTCTGCCAAGGCATCAGAAGCGGTTGGTTTTCTTTCCAAGCACGGCCATCCAGAAATGTCCCATCCTGGCCACTTCCTCTGCTTGGCTGTCATCTGGGGGCTGGCTCACTGGCATCCCGTATCCCTGCCCCCCTTCCATCCCCAGGAAGGTGGGATGCCTTGTTTCCACCCTGTCCTTTGTGCTCTCCCACCTCCCTGCAGCCTTGGCTGGGGAGGAAGCACGCTGGCTTTTTCCGAGCTGGCAAATGAGACAGCTTAAGTGCTTTACTCTTTCCTGCCTACGTGTCCCTGCTCGTGTCAGCCCTTACGCTGCACAATACCCAGTGCTGTGGTGGGGTTCCCGAGCCCTGCCCGGGCAGCAGGGCTGTGCTGGGCCTTGTCCTGTGCAACTGGCATTATTCCCTTCTGCCAGGGGAAGCAGGTTCTGTTCTGCTGGGTGCTGTGGCCCCCAGGTGCAGGTGCTGTGCTGGCAGAGGACCGTGGTGCTTACGGGGTGGGTCCTTGGTGCAGCTGCCTCCTGGCCCCCGTGCGAGGTGCTGGGTAGAGCATCACTTCCATGGGGACTTCCACGTCACTTCCAGCTCTCAGAAGGGGACACTCGTGGAGTCCTCGGCTGCCTGGTCCCTGCCCAAGTGCTGGAGATGTGCTCTGTGCACCCATGTGCCATCTCCGGGGTGCTGCCCTGGGACCATCACTTCAAAAAAAATGAGGCTGCTTTAAACCAGTAGGGAATTTATTTTCCAGGAGATGTTGGGTCTGAATATCTTGGCCCTTCAGATTTCCTTCACCTCTCTGACACATAGGACAACTCTTCCCTGATTTTTTCTTCCTGAGGCTGTGCTGGAGCCCTCAAGGGGTAAGGGAAGGGGAGGACCTGGAGCTCCTTTATCTCACCCAACCCCTCATGCTTCAGCTTCAGATTGACCAGCAGGGCCCATAGACATGGTCTTTCAGCTTTGCCTACTCTTCAATCAGTAATGTAGGTTTTTTCAAGATGATCTACCTCTTCCATCCTCCACCTGGTGCTGGTTCAGCTGGTAAAGTCAGGGAAGCCATGGGAGGAGGTGAGGTGCTCAGGGTCTACTCGGCAGGGAGGAGGCACCAGGACTGCATGCTTGGCTCAAATATTCCCCGTGTTTATCTCATGCTTGGATGCATCCTCACCTGGTGGAAGCCCAGCTCCTTTGGCTGGGAGCCCAGGATGCTCTCTGGAGACATGGAGGTGGGCTGTGCAGCTGAGGTTTCCCAATCTTCCATGAGCATCAGGCAGCCTGGGCTTACCCTGAGCTCCCTGGTACTCTGAGTGTCCTGTGGGGTGGCTGGGCACCAGAGGAGGGTGTCCACTCCTGGGGCAGGCATGTTTTGGGGAGCTCCCACACCCAGGGCTCCTGGTTTATCCCATGACAGTAACGGGGGCCTGGGCAACCAGGGATCCCTTTGGCAAATAGGGATGGATCCCTTTGGTGAATGCTGCTCTGAATGGGGTGGGTTGCTGGGGTTGTTGTGCCTGGGCTGCTGCTTGCTCCTGCTTTCAGGGCACATCATCCCCTACCAGTGCCTTCCTCCCACTGCTGGAGGGGCCGTGTAGTGGTGATGCTGCTGCTCTCCGTGTCTCAGCCATCCTGCCAGTGACACAGCCCAGGTTTCCTACTGCTGGGGTCGTGATGCATCTCCTGATGGCACTGTAGCCTGGAAACAGTCTGCCTGGAGGCACACCAAGCTAGTGGAGGGTTTGGCAGGGGAAGGTGGCCGTGCCTTTCCCTGCAGTCTGGGACAGGCTTACAGCTCCATGGACCTGGTCTCACCCACCCCCAAGGGGAGCAGCCTCTTCACTCACAGGACACGGCGTGGTTGACCCCGTTCTAGTGCTGAGTAGACACAAGTGATGGGAATTTCCTATCCCAGTTCCAGAAACAGCTCTACTTGGCATGAGTTGGAAAGGATGTCTTGACCCTCCCACCTCCACTGAAGTCTCTGCAGCTCTGTGGCGGTGCTTTAGGCACGGTGAGGGTTAACCACCAGGCTTCTTCAGCATGCACAGAACCTGGGGGAGCTTTTCAGAGGTTCCCAGCTCTACTTTGCCTGGCTCTCTAAAATAAACCATGTAACCTTCCTAAAAATACTCAGAGGGCAGTAGCCCCTGGAGAGCACCAGCACTGCTTGCTCCTGGTTTCTAGACCAAGCCATTGGAGAGATCAGATCACGTGCCTGCATCTCACAGCCCTGGAAAGCCCTTGGCTTTCTCAAAGTCTCCTGCAGGATACAGGAGTCCAGGTCTTGATCTGAACCTGCCTTTCGAGGCCAGCCCACTTCTTGTGGCACCCTGCTCTTCCTCACTCCTGGCAGGAGCTGGTGCCTGCCCACACATCTCTGCATGAGGTGGCACTGCCAGCTCCAGGTTTAATGTGCCGTGGTCGGGAGCGTCACCAGCTGCCCTGGGCGCCGTGGGAGGGAGGAAGGATCCATGGCCTTTCCCTGGAGCAAGCCCTGGGCCTCCCCATGGGTGTGGGAGGCCCTGGCAAGGAGGAATAGCTGGGCCCTTCCTCTCATTTTTTTTTTTTTAGGCATGTGGGAGGAGGATGGAAAGGGCTCTGAGGAGGAGGGAGGGAGGGAGCTGAATTTTCCATGAGCAGCTGTCAAAATGTAATCTCCTGCGTCGCTCCGGCTGGCAGCTTAGGCAGGATAAATTAACGGGGATTTCGGGGAATGTGGAAAATACCATGGCCTGAAGGGGGCTGGCCATGAGGGAGCGGCTCTTTCATCTGCGGGACTGGCTCGGGGCAGCGCGATGGAGGGATCTGCAAGGCACAGGGCTTGGTGCCTGCCGCTGTTGGGTGCCGGTTTCACGGGTTTTCTGCCCTCCACCTCCACCCAAAGGTCACCTGGAGAAGGGATGAGGGAGCTCACCCCTCCTCTGCCTCCCCGTTCCTGCTGGCTCCTGCCGGAGGGGAACGCAAGCAGTTGCTGTTGCAATGTCAAGTATTGGTGCCAACAGCTGGGGTGCAGGGCAGCCCCATGCCCTGGGGACCTTTCCACGCTGTCTCCTTGCTCCTGCTCAAACCTGGGAATTTATGCAATTGCCTTTTCATCTTCCTTTTTTTTTCCCCCCCTCCATCTTGTGAAATGCAGAGCCAGACACGTATGTGTGTTCCTGCACTGGTCTCAGCCCCCAGACCTGTCTGTCTGGAGGGCACCACACACGTGCTGGGGCTTGAGCCCGGGCCCCTCCATCTGCCCGATGTCCCCATGTCCTTGCCACGGGGCCGTGGCGCTGTCGGGAGTCCCAGTCCCCCGGCCAGCTGCCCACGGAGCGCTGGGGAGCATGAGGAGTGTTCATGCCGGCTATTTATAACCGTGCTAAAGCTATCCCAGCTAGCAGAGAGGCCTGGAGATACGGCAGCAGCCGCTTGCCAGAGCCTGCAAAGGGCCCTGCTCTTTGCCTGGCCCTGCTGATTCACCAACAGCTGTGCCCTGGCAGCTGCTGCCCGGGCGGTGTCATCCGGGGCCCTCTCCTTCCCTGCCGGCCGCACATCTCGTAGGATGCTTTCAGGTGCTGCCGGGGCCGGCAGATCTGGGACAGCCCGTTTAAAATAACACATTGGCACAGAAAAAAGTGGGGGGAGCAGAGGGAACGAGGTCTCCTGGCACACCCCGCACGGGGAGCGGCGCCGAACCCCGACCAACGCCTCGCCCTTTGCCGAGGGGAGCCCCTCACAGCCCTTCCAGGGGCTCGCCGGTCCCCAGGGCTCCCGGGGGGAATGGTGCCCGCGGCGTGGGGAGCCGTGGGCGTCAGGCAGGTGGGCAGGCTGCCAGGGGAGCGGGGCTCTGCGAGGGTGTCTCGCAAGGGGAGGCCGGTTGGGTCTTGCAGCAGGCAGGCTGGGAGCCATCCGAGCCGTCCGCGCTATAAATACACTGGGCGGGTAAACACTTGGGAGGAGGAAAAAAACCAGCTATTTCAGCTAATGGGCACGGCTGCCACAAGGTATAAATCGGTCAGGAGTAAAATTAGGCTGGAGACGAGAAGGCAGATTGGTAGTGCTGCCCACGAGGCCCTGGCTGCCAGTGCTGTCCTGTCACCTGGGGCTTGGTGCAAATGGGGCCAGACTCACAGCACAGACCTCGTGGATCAACCTGGCTGGGGCAGGGATGTGTCCCTGCAGTGGCACACTGCAGGACAGCAGGACACCCCACTGGAAGGACCTCTGGGCTCGAGGGCTCCTTGTTTTAACAAGTCCTTTGAGTCCTGCCTTTTAGGCCAGTCCAACACCATCCATGATACTCATCCTTGTTGCACCCTCCTGAGAAATAACTGCCCTCTGGAGGGGCAGGATTGGCATCCCTAGGCTTTCATTTGAGGAGCTGAGAAGTCATCTGTATTTATCACCACTGTTAATGAGCGGGTACTCAGCTGTTGGGCAGTTACCCTGCAGAGGTCTGAGCTGCCTCCTGTTAAAGCCAATCTACTTTCTCCCTTCTAAGAAGCAAAAAAAAAAAAAAAAATGCCCTGGCCACATCCACGTGGTGGCAAAAAAGAACCTGATTCATCCTTAGATAATTTGTGTACATTGCTTTTCTCTTCTTTCCTGAGCAGCCTTTGCATATATATGAAGAAAGCTCTTAGGCGGCACTGCAGTCAAACCTGATCTGCTTTTAGAAGGCAGATCCTTAAATTACCCTCTCCCTCTCTGCAGGCAGGGAATTGCTGGATGTTCTGGTGCAAACCTGTGGTGGCACACTCCACTTGAGCCCTCCTGCTCTGCTGGGCAGGGGTGCACTGCATGGCCTCGAGCTGGCTGCAGCGGGAGGACAGGGAGTCCTGAGAGGGTGACCTGTAGGACTGGTTGGTGTTCTGTTCCTTAGGAGTGTGCAGCTTAGACACCTGGGTTTGGGGCAGCCTCGGTCGGCGGGGCTGGGGGTGATGCCGTGGTGATCTGCATGGCTCGAGCAGGTGGTGACACTGGTGTGACACCCTGGCACCAGCCAGGCCCCTTCATGCCCAAGCAAGGTTGCCGTGCAGGTCTGGGCATCCCAGCCAGCTTCATCCAAGAGCCTGAGTCACCAGGCAGAGCCAAGGTCAAACTGGGACATCAACCTGCAGGGTGCCCCTGTTCAGGGGCTGCTGCTTGGCGTTGGAGGGGTGAGCACCCACCTCACTCCTGAAAAAAGCTGGAGAGAGCAGCAATTTGGGTTTGAGGCTCCAACCTGCCAGTCCTTTGCTGCAGCCCTACAAAAAAAACCTCCTTCCTTGCAGCTTCTCTGGCTCAGCCACGCGGTGCTGAGCTCTGGCAGCAGGGACAGCACCATCCAGGCAGGGGGACGTGCCCCTGCACTTGCCAGTGGCAGGGAGCTGCACGCCCCAGGCTGCTGCTTGCCCTTTAAGGCCTGGCAGCAGCTGATGGCCACGTGTGCGCTGCCTTGGCACTCTGTCTGTGCCCTCTGCGTGCGCTCGGGGACGACCAGCGCGCCGGCCGGGGTGGCTGTGCCCTGTCCGGTGGCTGTGCCCGCACCAGCACAGGATGAGCAGGTGCCCAGCGGGCGCTGCGTGGGGTGAGGGTCACCATGCAGGCGGCAGGTGAGGGGCTGCCCTGCCCCACCACGGCCTCAGGGATTCCCTGGGATGCAGGGCGGACGATTCCCGCTGCCCTTGCTTGCTAAGGGCTCCTCTCTGCTCTCCCTCCAGGTTTCAAGTGCCCCATTTGCTCCAAATCTGTGGCTTCTGACGAGATGGAAATGCACTTTATCATGTGTCTGAGCAAACCTCGCCTCTCCTACAACGGTAAGGGCCGAGCTCTGCGGGGACACGGCATCCTGCCGCTTTGGGATGACTCCGGGCAGGCTGGAGCAGGCAGCTCAGCTGAGCTTGCCAAGAGGGCTGTTCTCCAGCGGGGTGGTGCTGCTCCCAGTCCCTGCTCCACTCTGCTCCCCCAGCATGGCTCAACTCTGCTGCTCTTGCTTTTGGGCTCGTTTGTAACACAGCCCCCTGCCCGGGCTGCTCTGTGCCAGAGGGAGCCCTCCTGGCCGGGTGTCCTGCCTGGCGAGGACAGGGGACACGTGTCCCCTTGGGCTGCCCCTCTGAGGGCTCATGGCCTTCCTCCCCTCCTCACTGACTGGGAAAATTATGGTGCTGAGCACTGGGCTGAGCACTGGGCTGCAGACTCTCGGCATCTCCCACCTCCCTCCTGACCACTGGTGTGGGAGGGATGCTCGCCTCCTGGTCGGTGGTGATTTTTTAGAAGCCAGGGGTAGGGGCTGTGTTTGCTCCAGGTGCCCCAGCCCCTGTGCCTCCACCTGAGCCTCCTGATAGTGTTTTACAGTGCTGCTGCCCTTCTGCCCCATGGCAGCTGCACCCACAGCAGGGCCGTGGGTTCCCCTTCATCCCAGGGAGGGCAACACTGCGGGGGTCCCCGTCTCACCGCTGCCCTCTGCTCCCCTCCCAGACGACGTGCTGACCAAGGATGCCGGCGAGTGCGTGATCTGCCTGGAGGAGCTGCTGCAGGGGGACACGATAGCCAGGCTGCCCTGCCTCTGCATTTATCACAAAAGGTACTGTGAGGGGAGGGCCAGGCGGGCGGCAGGGGACAGGAGGGGACACCTGAGCTTCAGCAGCACAAGGGTGACACGCTCTGCTCTCCTCTGGCAGCTGTATAGACTCGTGGTTTGAAGTGAACAGATCCTGCCCGGAGCATCCTTCTGATTGACCCACCGGGCGTGCTTGCTGCCTTCTCTTTAAGGTGAGCCTGGGGCGGGCTGCTCAAACGGGACATTCCCATGCTGGGTTTGAATCCTGGGCCGGGAGGATGGGGTGGGATGAGGTGGGGTGGGACAGCCAGGGCTCGGGCTCCTCACCCGGGATGGTCTCTCTCTGCCTTTGCAGGGCACCTTGCTATACCTGCTGTACCTCCTCTCCCTGTCCCCCCTGCCCCGCCTGGAGTTTTGGGCTGACTTTAAATTCCTCAAGAAGACAAAAATAAAACCCAGAAACTTGAATCCACTTGGGACAACGGCGCATTTTTTTTTATTTTATTTTATTTTATTTTATTTTATTTTATTATTTTTATTTGTTTTGTTGTTGTTGTGTTTTTTTTTTTTTTTTGCTTGTTTTGTTTTTAATTTAAAAGATTTAAAACAAAAAGAAACATCCAGGAGAAGACAGTGTGAGAAAAGCGGAGCGACCTGCTCTCCCTTCCACAGCCGCTGGTGACCAGGAGAGCTCTGCCCGCCCAGAGGCCCCAGGGACGCCCTCGGCCGAAAACCCTGCCATGATGTTTGGCTTTTCTCCCCGAGGCGAAAGGGGAAAGCTGCCGGGGGACAGCCGGCCAAACGGAGCACGCGGCATTTCTCACCGGCAACCCCCCACCTCCCACCCGGACTCGCCCGGGGGCTCTGCTCGGTTTTTTTGCACTGACTAAACGGGAAATTTCCTCCTCTCTCCCGTCTCCCTTTTGGAGATCTCCACCCCGGCCCCGGCAGCGTTGAGATGGGGACTCTGCCCCACGCCAGGAGCGGGGCCACTGCTCCCCCCTGCTGAGTCGCAGGGGTCCGTCTTTCAAGTGTTTACAACGAGGGAAAAGAAAAAAAAAAAAAAGGAAAAAAAAAAGAAAAAAAAAGAAGAAAAAAAAAGAGAAAATGGACAGGAAAAAAAACCAACAAAAAAAACAAACAACAAACCACAACTGAAGCTTCGTGTTGACTGGCGTGTTCTTCGATTTGAGCTTCCCTGCCCCGGTGATGTTTACAGACTGGTCACTCTTTAACTCAGCTATAACCACTCAGAGACTGGAGAGCCGCAGCATCCCCGCCGCCCCTCCCGCGCCCCCTCGCCGGGCTCCTCTTGCCAAAACCGCCCCCCCCCTTCTTTCTTTTCCATCGGCTTTGAGTTGGACCCTTTGGAGGAGGGTATGGGGAAGGCCCCGATGGCCCCCCGGATGCCCCCGGCCACTCCTGGTCACGGGAGTGGCTTTGCTGGAGGTGCCAAGATGGAGTCATTTCATGGCAGTGCCCCCTCCCCTGCCCATCCCGTCCCCTCCTGGCGCGGCGGGCGCGTTTTCGTTGGTGAGACCTCCCCTGCTGGTGGCCGTGCCCCTGCGGGAAACCTTTCTGTATTTATATATTAAAAAAAAAACGGGGGAAAAAAAAAAAGAGTTCAGAGCTTGGGGGGAGCTTCCTTCATTAGTCAAGGTGTTTTGATATGGTATTAAAACAATGTTCAATAAAATATTCACTGTTATTTTATTTCACTGGCTTTCTTGGTGAAGCAGATGATGCCGACGGGGTGCTGGAGACCCCCATCTGTGCCAACGTCCCTTCCCTGTATCTGCCACGTGGGGATGGCCCCAGTGGTGCTCAGCAGGTCCCAGAGATGGGATGCCATGATGGACATTCCCACCCAGCACCACCAGCACCGTGACTCAGGGGAAGAGACCAAAGTGGGACCCCCATGGTGCCCTGTGGGCGTCTGTGTGTGCTGCCTGGCACAGGGACTGTCTGGGGAGGGGCTGGGGGGTCCTGTCCCCCAAAAGACATCACAGCACATGGAGGCTATGGGGTGCAAAGGGGTTTATTTGGGGTTTGAGGATCCCTGACCCCCTGAGGTGGGAATGGAGGGATTTGTGGGGACACAAAGGGTGGCAGTGCAGGGCAGCGTGGCCACCCCAGCCCTGACTCCAGGGGCTGCAGCCCCCCGCTGCCCGCTCAGTGCCGGTGCTCCCCCTCAGAGCACCTTGCCGGGGTTCATGAGGTTGTGGGGGTCCAGAGCAGCCTTGATGGAGCGCAGGGTGTCCAGCCCCTCCTGGCCCAGCTCCTCCAGCAGCAGCGCCCGCTTGCCCAGCCCCACGCCGTGCTCCCCGGTGCAGGTGCCCCCCGCCGCCAGTGCCCGCCTGCAGGACAGGGAGAGTCAGGACGTGGGGACATCTCTCTGTCCAGTTGTCCCCACAGAGTGCCCCCATCCCCACCTGCCCAGGCGCTGGGTGAAGGCGTGGACGCGCTGGGCCTCCTCTGGGTCCTGGGTGTTGAAGATGAGGATGCAGTGGAAGTTGCCATCGCCTACGTGTCCCACCATGGGTCCTGCAGGGCCGTGGGTCAATGAGGTGCACGGGGAGGGTGGTGACCCCCCCCAGCCCACCCCTCTGTCCCAGGAGGCTGCGGCCCCACTGACCGGTGAGGCCGGAGTCCTGCAGGTCCTGCTTGGTCTCCACCACCACGTCGGGCAGGCGGGAGATGGGCACACAGACATCCGTGGAGTAGCCCTGGGGCGGGCAGGGCAGAGCTGTGGCACCTGCAGCTCCGTGGGCGCTGCCGCCATCGTCCCTGTCCTCGTGCCCGTCCCTCACCTGGCAGCCGGGCCGCAGGGCCAGGGCCGCGTACCAGGCGTTGTGGCGCATGGCCCAGAGCTGCCCGCGCTCCTCCGGCCCCTCCGCCCACGCCAGGCCGGAGCCGCCGTTCAGCCGCACGATCTCCTCTGACGGTGACCGGGAGCCCTGGCATGGGACCCACGGCACCCCCAGGCGCCTGGCCCTCACCCCAGGACCTCCAGTGCCCATCCTGGGCATCCATCCCATATCTCAGGATACCCCTGGTCCTCCCATCCCTTGTCCCTGAGCACCCATCCATCACCCTGTCTGGTAACCCCTGTCCCGTGTCCCTGAGCCCCTCAGCAGACCCCCAGCCCACACGCCCATCCCTTACCCTGGTGTCTTCCCAGTCCCCATCCCAAGCATCCATCCCTGGTCCCTCTGTTCCTGGTCCGGGGCACCCATCCCTCACCCCAGGACCACCCTGTCCCCCGTCCCCTGCCCCTGGACACCCATCCCTCATCCCTGGGTGTCCACCATGGCCCCCAGCCCCAGGCCCCCTGTCCTCATGCCTATTCCCATCCGTACCCGTCTGCCGCTGCTGCTCAGCCAGGCTGTTACGGGAGCCATGGAGCTCCAGGAGCAGCGTGGCTGCCACGGGCAGCCCCATCCCGCTGTAGCGGCCACAGGCGTCTGCCATCACCTCATCCAGGAACTCTGGTGAGAGGAGGTGGCGCTCAGTGCCACCACCAGCCCCTGGCCCCGCAGCCTCACCTCCGGCCCCGGGCACCCACCGATGCGGGCCACGGGCACGGCAGCCTGCAGCACCTGGACCGTGCACGCCACGGCCGCCCCCACGCCGGGGAAGGAGGCGATGGTGGCGGCGGTGGCCTCGGGCAGCGGGTGCAGGCGCAGCGTGGCCTGCGTCAGGAAGCCCAGGGTGCCTTCGGAGCCCACGAAGAGTGAGGTCAGGTCGTAGCCGGCCGCCCGCTTCCTGCGTGGAGCTGGTGAGCAGGGACACCCCCAGCATTGCCCTGCCCAGCACACCCCTGGCCCCAGCACCCACCTGGCCTGGCGCCCGGGGCCGGCAGTGTGGAGCAGGCGCCCGTCCGGCAGCACCACGCGCAGGTTGAGCACGTTGGGCCGCATGGTGCCGTAGCGCACCGCGTTGGTGCCCGAGGCGCCCGTGGCCGCCATGCCACACAGAGAGGCGTCTGCCCCGGGGTCTGCGAGCAGGGGATAGGCAGGGGATGGAGGTGGGGATGGTGAGGACACCTCAAGGACCCCAAACACAGCAAAACTACGGGTATCCCCAGCAGCACTCGGGGCCGCGGCACCTCCGGTCCCACAGGCACCACTGGGACCATGGCACACCCCTGGAGCCCCAGCATTCCCAACATCCCCAGCCCAAAGGCATCCCCAGCACCCTCAGTGCTGTGACCCCCGGCCCCATGGCCCCCCTGTGCCCACAGTACCGACAGGGAACCAGAGCCCGGTGCCACGCAGGTGGTTGTTGAGGGCCTTGCGGGTGACACCGGGCTCCACTGTCACCGAGAAGTCCTCGAGGCTCAGCTCCGCGATGGTGTCCATGTGGCTCAGGTCGAAGCAGACGCCGCCCTGGCACAGGGGCACCGGTGGGTGTGGGCACAGCTGGGCACCGAGAGCCCCTGGGGGACCAGGGGTGTGGGGGAGCCGATACCTGCACGGCATTGACACCGCCCTCGAGGCCGGTGCCGGTGCCAAAGGGCACCATGGGCACGCGGTGGCGGTGGCAGAGCGCGGCCAACTCCTGCACCTGCCCCACCGACCGGGGCCACACCACGGCGTCCGGGGGGGCACAGCTGGGGGACAGGCGGCACCGCTGCGAAAAAATGACTCGCCCCCTCCTTGGGGCCCTTCCCCTCCCCAGGTGTTTCCCCTCCCTGGGATCCTTCCCCAGGGCTGCAGCCCCAGAGGGCACTCACGGGTGCATGGACTCATCGTGGCCGTGCTGCTCCCGCACCGCCGTGGCCGTGGAGACGTTGGGGGCCCCGACCACGGCGCTCAGGGCCTGCACAAAGTCGGGGGGCAGCGAGGGCTGCG
>NW_020955657.1:460460-472915 GCF_003031625.1 Empidonax traillii | reverse complement strand
AAGTGAGTCCAAGAGATGGGTTTGACCTGAAACCCTGTACTACAGTCAGCTTAAAAAAAAAGGAAAACAGAAAAAAAGAAAAAAAACCCACAAGAAGTCCATTAGAGCACAAACCATTCCCTTTCCAACACAGGGTAGCTGCACAATGCCAGACTCTAGAGTAAGGGTAGCATGCAGAAGGAGTCTTTTCCTAACATGTTGTATCTGCTTTTCTCAATTACTTGAAGAGGTCATAAGAAATGTACAGAGTAATTAAAACCACACAAACTCCCTCACTTTTCAAGTGTGCTCTAATAGTGCCTTCCTGCTTGGGCATAATTCTCCTTTCTCAACATGAAAACATGCCTAATAGGTTGGCCAAGTTTACTGCCAAACATATTCCTCAGTGCAGATTTGAAGTTGAAAAGTTACTACAGTGATAATATTTGCTAAACATTAAGACAAATGTTTCACTGATGAGTTAAACATACTCCCTGCAATGGGAGAGCCCTGGAGAGGTGATGGCTGCTGCAGTGCTGTGTTAAAAGGTAGTGCTGAGTAGCAATTTGGATAACACCTCCAGAGTCACAGGGAAGGTTTTAGGTTACAAAAATGATTCACTTAGCCTGGACAAGATGGAAATCTGGAGATGCTGTTTTCAAAGGCTATCCCCTTCTTCTCCCAATAAGGCTTCTCCTGTTTCAGTAAAATCTTAACCCCCTTTGTGACTGTGAGATGCAGGAGTACCCACTCCCCTTACCACGATGAAAGCAAGAAGTAAACCAGCATATTCCACATTATACAATTTTCTTACTTCTACACACAATACTTTCTTAAAAAAGAAAATACAATAATGTGAGTCCTATCTATGACAGAAACTCATCCAATTCAAGAAGGAAGTCTTAACACTGTCTGCTGATTAAATAGTAAGAAAGTGAGGAGAAGGAGGAGGTCCCAGAGTGTGCAGCACCTCAGGTTCAAAGCACTGAGGAAGTCACACAAACAAACAAAGAAGGCAGTTTTCTTTAGACAGCTGAAAAAAAAGAGTGCACTAATGAACTTTGGACTGATAAAAAACAAGTTAGGGCCCAGTCTTATCCTCGCAGGTGCTACCAGAGAACAATATCAGCATTGTATCATCTGTAATATCAACATTGCTATGAAGTGTAGGTGCCAAGTCTTCTCAGTATCCTTCCTTACCTTCACAGTTTAAGGAACTCTTTATGTAACAGTCCATAATTTTCACAGACTCTTGATCTTTGTCACTATCATTAAAACAAGTGCATTTTTCACTACAAGGATGTTGCTTTTTAAGAACAGTTTTCTGATACATGCACTACCTATTAATGCAAAAAATCTCTAATTGGCACTTCCTAAAACAGCATCTCCACTATAAAGCTTTACTGTACTTTTCTCTGGTTGTTGTGGCTGCATTATGGTGGAAGAAAGAGCCCTCCAAAGATTTTGCTCCCAAGAAACAGTTACTAACTCATCTCAAGAAGAAAGCAGCACTTCAAATTGGGACACTTAGACAGTGATGTGTGGGTAAGTGCTATCAATCATTTTTGTGTAGGAATCACTTAAAAATGGGATATACTGCTCTGGTAGCCCAAGGGAAATCTTACAGGCACATTAGCTCACAGTTGCATAGTTTCTGTTTCTTCTTTCCCTTTAGGCAGAATTTTGCAATCCTTCTCAACAATCAGGATGTCTAGTACAGAAAGCATTATTTCACCTAACATCAACTATTTTGAGAAGAATTTGAGGAGAAAAGCTTCATTTGACAGTCAGCCTTGAGGAAGAATTAACATGTTAACCTGCTGTACCTTCCATTTTTATCCCTGGTGTTGATGTCTGCTCCACGATCCAGAAGGTATTTGCAGACTTCTGTATGTCCACTTTGCACTGCAAGCAGCAGAGGTATGTTCCCATCCTAGAAATGCATTTAAAGAAACTATGAACAATATTCTACCCACTTACCAATAAGACAGTGAGATTTGAACACAGCTATGAATTTTATCTCTACATAGCAAAAATGAGGTGCTATCACTACATTTTTCTTATATAGCATAATTGTAGCTGAGTTCACTTTAATTGCTTCTTGACTGCTAGAAATGATGCAAAACATGAAGAGTAGGGATGCTTTTTGCTTTTGTACTCCCTTTACTGTTTGCTCAATGCTAAAACACAGTGATTTTGAAACTACCCAGTATCTTTCAGTAGCTTCACAACAAAAATTATAATTTTAACTAAGTACAAGGCAAAAATTCAACGTTTCATAAAATCATAGAATAATATATTCGGAAGACACCCTTAGATGTCATCTGGGATTTCTCCCACTTTTTTTCCTCAACACAGAGCTAGGCAAACTTCAGGCTACAGTACCTTGCTCAGAGACTTGTCCAGTCAAATTTTAAGCATCTCCAAAGTTAGAGACAACGTGACATCATCTCCAGGTACCAGTTCCAGTGTCTGACCACCTTTGAGGTGAGATTATTTTTTCCTTAGTGCCTAACTGGGATTTCCCAGTTACGTTCACTACCCAAACTCTGACCATTTCTTATCACCATTTTGTCATGCATCTCTGAGGTTGGTCTGACTCCCTCTTTCTTATGACCAACCATGATAGTTTAGGAATATAACTTGGTCATGCAGAGAGACAATTTTAGAGACAAAAGTGCAATTTGAAGTCAATTTGGCTACTTCTGTTAGGGATAACAAAAAGCACTTCTATAAATACATTAATAACAAAAGAAGGGGCAAGGAAAACCTCCATTCCTTGTTGGACTTGGGGGGGAATATAGTTAACAGGGATGAGGAGAAGGCTGAGGTACTTAACACCTACTTTGCCTCAGTTTTCACCAGTAGGACAGATGGCCCTTGGGACAGCTGTCCTCTGGAGCTGGTAAATAGGGACAGGAAGCCGAATAGCCCACCTGTGTTCCAGGAGGAAATAGTCAGTGACTTACTGAGCCACCTGGATCCACACAAGTCCATGGGACCAGATGGGATCTGCCCAAGGGTGATGAGGGAGCTGGCAGAAGAGCTTGCCAAGCCACTCTCCATCATTTACCAACAGTCCTGGCTCTCTGTGGAGGTCCCAAATGATTGGAAGTTGGCAAATGTCCCGCAGATCTACAGAAAGGGCTGCAAGGAGGACCCGGGACTCTACAGGCCTGTCAACCTGACCTTAGTGCCTGGCAAGGTCATGGAGCAGATCATCCTAAGTGCAATCACACAGCACCTACAGGATGGACAAGGGATCAGAGCCAGCCAGCACGGGTTTAGGAAGGGCAGGTCCTGTCTAACCAACCTGATCTCCTTTTATGATCAGGTGATCCACCTGGTGGATGAGGGGAAGGCTGTGGATGTGTCTATCTGGACTTCAGCAAAGCCTTGACACTGTCTCCCACAGCATTTTCCTGGAAAAGCTGCAGCCCATGGCTTGGACAGGGCACTCTGTGCTGGATCAGGAACTGGATGGATGGCGGGAGCCCAGAGAGTGCTGGTGAACGGAGCTGCATCCAGTTGGCAGCCGGTCACCAGTGGTGTCCCCCAGGGGTCAGTGCTGGGCCCAGTCCTGTTTAACATCTTTATTGATGATTTAAATGAGGGGATTGAGTCCATCATCAGCAAATTTGCAGATGACACCAAGTTGGGAGGGAGTGTCGATCTGCTGGAAGGCAGGAGGGCTCTGCAGAGGGGCCTGGACAGACTGGAGAGTTGGGCTGATTCCAGTGGGATGAGGTTCAACAAGGCCAAGTGTCAGGTCCTGCTCTTGGGCCACACCAACCCCCTGCAGCACTACAGGCTGGGACAGAGTGGCTGGAGAGCAGCCAGGCAGAAAGGGACCTGGGGATGCTGATAGACAGGAAGCTGAACATGAGCCAGCAGAGAGCCCAGGTGGCCAAGAAGGCCAATGGCATCCTGGCCTGCATCAAGAACAGTGTGGCCAGCAGGAGCAGGGAAGTGATCTTTCCCCTGTACTCAGCGCTGGTGAGGCCACACCTGGAGTGCTGTGTTCAGCTCTGGGCCCCTCAGTTCAGGAAGGATATTGAGGTGCTGGAGTAGGTCCGGAGAAGAGCAACCAGGCTGGTGAAAGGACTTGAGCACACATCCTATGAGGAGAGGCTAAGCGAGCTAGTGTTGTTTAGTCTGGAGAAGAGGAAGCTCAGGAGTGACCTTATCACTCTCTACGACTATGTGATAGGAGTTTGTAGCCAGGTGGGAGTTGGTCTCTTTTCCCAGGCAATCAGCAGTAGGACAAGAAGGTACGGGCTTAAGCTCTGCCAGGGGAGATTTAGGTTGGATATTAGAAAGAAGTTCTTTACAGAAGAAAGAGTGATCAGGTATTGGAATGGCCTGCCCAGAGAGGTGGTGGATTCAACGTCCCTGGAAGTTTTTAAGATGAGGCTGGATGTGGCACTGAGTGCCATGATCTAGTGATCACAGTGGGGTTGGGTCAAGGGTTGGACTTGATGATCTCAGAGGTCTCTTCCAACCCAGTTAATTCTATGATTCTGTGATGTAGCCTAAGACATTTTAAAGATATTCCAACAGCCTTCCCTTCTTAAGACAGAATAAACCTTCTCTACCCTTAAAATGCCTTTGCTGAAATTTGTGGTCTGACATCTGTGACATATTTGTTTTCATTAGATCAGGTAAGAAGGGGATGGATCAAAGTCAAAAATAAACAAGTAAGTGTTTTTATGCTTTCCCACCTGGCCTGTGCTTTATTTACGTTAGGTCACCTCCTTCTGTCATTTAAGGATTTTCTGTAAGGCAGCTGCATCATGCCCAAAACCAGACCTGCTTGGTTGTAGACACTTCATAGTAATGAATGTAGTATCCCTGAGCCTTTAGACTACATCAAATATATTTTTCTCCCTCAGGCTTATCATACTCTGCTTGGGCTTTGTGGGAATTTTGCAGCACTTGCCATGTATTGGACCTTTTCCCAAGCCTACTGGAGTCAAGGGAATGCTTTTAATTATGTTTTGAACATATAAGAATTGTTTCTAGCTACTTCTGCCAATGTCTCAATTTAATGATCAGCAAATCCTGCTGCTATGGTATCAGATTGTGAAGTGCTTTCACATCTCTGCTATGGCAAGCTGCAGAGGGAACTTCCTCTGGCAAAGAAGTCCAGAAAGAAATACAAGCACAATATTGCTTTGAACTGCTGCACTGAGATGGAGGTTGGTAAGTGCATGGGGTGGAGGATGACAAAAGCTCTGAGGTATCTGAAGTACACAACAGAAGAGGTACCTACCAAATCTTTGACATTAATGGGACATTTGTGTTCACACAGGAGTTGAACTGCCTGAAGACATCCAATTGCAGCTAAAAGACCCAAATAAAATAAAATTAAAAAAAATACAAGCATAAAAGTCCACCAAACCCACCCCATTTTCAAAAATTGTGCTCTGTGCTTCCGCTTGCAACATTGCAGCATAAGAGCAGGGTACAGAAAAATTGTAGAGCTAGGAATATCAAGCACAACAAAATAGATAGTGCAAGCTTTGGCCTGAGAAGTTACCTGCATAATGCAATGCTGTTTTCCCAGAATTGTCAGTGCTGTCTGCTGGACATTTACTCTGCACAGTTCAATAGGGAGAAGGGGGGGAAAAAGCAATTAGAGAAAGACAAAGAAGACAAAACATATCTTTGATGCTAACAGAGTGCTGAACAACACTGTGTTTCTAAAAATCAAACATTATAACTTTTGTCTTTTAAATGTAGCACTGCCTCCAACACATCTATGATTTTCTAAGAAAACAGGATCATACAGATTACCGCATTCTGTAACAAAAATGTCGACATTCTGCCTGTGTAAAATAATTATTCAGCCTGTTTTAGTTCAACACCAGTTAGACACTCCTCACAGTCACACTTTGGTCCCCAGAAGTAAGAAGGCAATCCTAAGAGCATGAATTGTTGGAGAATATTACCAATGGGCCTGCACTTGTGAATGTGTTTGGAAATCTGCATATTGTAACAAAACCAGGAAAACATCAACCAAAGCACTCTGTGGTTGCCCCTGACACGCGCAAGGACAGCAGATACTTAGTATTAAACACACATTAGTTGCTGCCTGCGATGCCACCAGTGACGGCCTGATGGTGCTGTTTGTGCTGCAAATGGGTCGGCGTTTGCAGCAGGAGGAACCGGCAATGAAATGAGCCTCGGTGGCAAACGACAACCCTTCCCAGGTGTGGGCCAGTAAGGGAAATCAGCCTGCAACATACTGAGGTGGGAATCAGTGAAATGGGATCCAGTGTTGTCAGAGACACTGACAGGGGCCAGCTGCAGGACAATTGGAGAGCCCTGAGGTAACCAGGCAAGAACAATTCAGAGGCTGGGATATGGGATCCGTTCTCTTTCTGCACCATTGGGTTCGAGTGGGGTTGTTATGAATTATTTCATCTGCAGTCTCCATCTGTATTCACTGTTTCATCTGAGACTTACAGATAACTCCAAACTTAGAAAAAAATCTGTTCCATTCCTCTGATCACCGCCATGAAAACTTACCAGTATTTCTGACATGAGAGCTGAAATGGACAATGTCTTTGCTTGCTAATGCACATCTTCAGCTTTAACACCATGAGAATCTTCTATTCATCTTCAATTTTCTTTTTCTTATTTACTTTCCCCATTCTCTCAACTCCCTTTCTAATCCCTTACTGTCCTTTACTTCATTTCATGGAGGATTTGATTATTTACATATTTTGGGATCTAAACTACTTTGGTTCCTTTCCTCTTTGACTTTAAACTTGAGAAGTGTTTCAATGGTGAACAGACAGAAAGCATTCCAGTGGAACAGTATCAGAACTGCCCCCAGAAGCAAAAAATCCTTTTCCCCTGTAACTCTCAAATCTACCTAATTCCAAGTCATCCAACCACAAAGACAAAACACAGGAACTGGACTGAAGCTGCAACCTGCTTGAAAACCAACCCAGCTATGTCAGATCTGCTGCACGTGGAATACTGTGACCACACTATTTTCTATCATCCCTTCACAGCGCCTGAAGGGTCTTTAAACTCTTTATGTTTAAACTCTTGATGTGTCTCTCTTGATGTCAAGGAGAAAGGACAAAAGTATAGCAGTGTGGTGCAGATTATTAGCAGGAAATGGGTCAATGTCTAATGGACCCAAATGAAAATTTCAAAAATCAAAATTAATTTAATTTTTACTTTACCTGAAGTAATCTCTTAATGCAATCAGGGTGGCTGTTCTTTGCTGCAAGATGTAAAGCACTGTGTCCTAAAAGAATGAAAGGAAAGCAAATTAATTATTCAATCACACCAAAGCAGAGAAATAAACTCTTTCATGACAAAGGCAAGATCCCAAATTATCCATCTTGTTCCTATCATCATGACAAGTAAAAGTAAGGGTAG
Source organism: Empidonax traillii (assembly GCF_003031625.1). Lineage (NCBI taxonomy): Eukaryota > Metazoa > Chordata > Aves > Passeriformes > Tyrannidae > Empidonax > Empidonax traillii. Next base: position 465,538 of record NW_020955657.1, on the reverse strand, counting down.
AGAAAATAAAATAAAAACCTACATCAAGAAGAATGTCTTTCCAATAGACTGTTGTTCAGGCAGGTAACAGAATAATCCTAATGTTTTGCTTCATATAAAGGAGTAACACAAACACTGTGTCAGACTACATCTTGGCAGAAGTAAGTCTAAGATTGTTATGTCTCGTTTCTTAGAAAACAATTTTCCTGTATTACTCAGCCTCACTGCACAAAGATGTCTGTCAGTGTCCTCATGATTTCTGCCATGTGGCAGTGAAAAATAACCTGGCACCAAGAGTAAAACAAGCCAAATTCACCAGCTACCACTACAGTAAATTTGTATAATCCATGAAGCATGTAGAAGACGACTCAAACACAGGCCTGCTTTGGTTTGTGTCTCATAGATTCCCTATTCAGTCATTTTATACAGCAGCTGTGATCACATATCAAACACAGATCTACATCAGTTTGCATTGCAGTTAACTTTTTGAGCACCCATGAGCTCATATTTAGCTATTCAACACAGTGATTTACTGACTAGGGATTTGTGATGAAAGACTGCAGTCTCTCCTTCAGCTTCATCTTACAGACCATCTGAAAAATTCAACAGGCCAAGACATCAAAAGAACAAATTATCCATGTAACTAAGAAAAGAAGGAGGCAAGATTTACTACTCTATACAGACAAAGCCACTTGTGACAGTAAACTCTCATTGCAAATAAAGTGACTTTTACAGAAAAGGATTTCCCTAATGAACAGTGGGTTGATACTCTCAGGTGAAAGTAGGCAGGCAACCTCTTACTATCCAAACAACAAATAAATCCTGAGGCAAGATGAAGTATGAATTCTGAAAAATAATCTGGATCAGGTATGTATGTTCTTTTATCATTGCTTAAAATATGAATGCTTCTTCCAATATCACAGACACTTCCTTATAGAAGTGACATTCACATGTATGACAGAAATTCCCTCAGGCTGCAATCAGAGGCCAAAACAGAACCCATGAGCCCAACATTTATAGATCATTACTGGAGAGACAGAAAGCTGACAGCTCATCCAGGTGCTCAGCTAGCCAGAGAAAATGCTGGGCACAGATTCCACAGATGTGTCAACTGGAATCTATTAGGAAGAGTTTGCCAGTTTCAAATTCAGCCCCCATCATCCTCCTAGTGGGGTAGTAATTAAGGCATAGGACTTTTGAGCACTGAAACAGCATACTTAGTAGCTCTGGTTTGGCCTGTATCAGCTGTTTTCACCATGTCATAATGCTGAGGAAATGTCTTACTGTAATTCCTGTAAAGTTAATGGGGTTAATAGCTTGGATAAACATAAAATCAACACTGAAGGTCTTCATGTAACCTAGAATAATAAAAAGAGTTGGGGAGGATAATTTTTTTTAAATAATAATTTTTTTTAAAAACTGAGCAACTATTTTACACCTGGAGTCCACTACAAATGCTGAAATATATAGCATTAGGTCAAAAGTTTTTAAGGACTTTATACTTTTTAGGACTTCAGAGTCTGAATTCTCTGTGCAGAAAAGCAAGTGTGCCTAAACCTGCAAGTGTTACAACTGCTTTTCCTGGAGAGGGTGTGGGGAAAAGCAATGTTGTCAAATCTGTAGTTTCACTCTGCACATGCAGAACTACACAGGTAACTTAAGTGTATTATGCTACTTGTATAGGTTCAGAGAGGCATACCTGCACCATCCTGGGCTGTCACATCTGCACCATGTGTCACCATGATCCTGAGGCACTCTGCATGTCCTTTTGTGGCTGCCAGGTGAAAACTGCAAGAGAACATTTAAATGCCACTTTTACTTTATTAAGATGTTCTTTATCCTTCATTCACAAACCATATACTGGCAAGTTCTTCCCTCCCTGTCCTTACATCTTTTGGCATCCCTCCACTGCCTCACAAGAAGATGACAGTTCTGAAAGTGAGATGGTGCAACAAAAGGATTTTGTAGTCATACTTTCATACCACACCTCAAACAATGTGTTCCACTGGGGACCCTCACTACTAGAAAGATGTTGACCTGCTGGAGCATGTCGAGAGAAGGGCAATGAAGCTGGATAAAGGATTTAAAGAACAAGTCCTATGAGGAGCGGCTGAGGGAGCTGTGGATGTTTAGTCTGGAGAAAGGGAGGCTCAGGGGAGACCTTATTGCTCTCTACAACTCCCTGAAAGGAGGTGGAGGTCGGTCTCTTCTCCCAGGCAACTGGTGACAGGACAAGGGGAAATGGCCTCAAGCTGTGCCAGGGCAGGTTTAGATTGGACATCAGGAAAAATTTCTTGACCAAAAGGATTGTCAAGCACTGGTAGAGGCTGCCCATGGAAACGGTGGTGTCACCATCTATGGAAAGCTCTGGATGTATTTAGGAGATGATCAGATGTGACACTTGGGAGGGGACATGGTTTAGTGGTGGATTTCTGTTGCTGGGTAATGGCTGGACATAGTGACCTTAGAGGTCTTTTCTAACCTGAACATCTCAATGATTCTGTGATTTTACTCAGGCTGCTGTCTCATTAACCTAGACCATATACCTTAGGTGCATCTAGTCCCCTGCAGTTTGTAAACTAACATCCCTAGTGATGTGATATATCCCCAAAGAATGCCTGGGCTTGGGGAATTAATAAAGAAAACATTTAAAATATCTGGCTTCACTCTAGTCATTTTAGTCCATCCTGATTTTCCCCTTTCAGTGAACAAAATTTAGTTTCTCCTAAAGTTGGCTCTACAATTCCTTAATTAAAGTAAATCAAGTTGTGCTTTTGCACTGCCCTTTATAGAGCTCATCTTCCCTTTGTGTACAAGGCAGGGGGGAAATACCTCACTGTATCACCAGGAGAAATCAAAGCTGCTGCTTATTTGTAAGACTATGCCAGAAATCTGTTTTTCCACTTTTGGTTTTGCTGTTCACCTCACGCACCTGCTTATTTAAACAGCGGGAAATTGCAGAGGTTACCAACCACACTGTGGCAAGATACACTCTACAGCACCAATTACCCAAGACATAATTACAAAACAAATCAAAGAAATTTTACTGAATTCAAGCCCTTTGTCAGCTGAAGGTTCATATTTCACATCCTCATGTTGGGCACCTTAAGATTCACAGAAGCAGCCCTACAGAGATGCTGCTGACTTCATTTTTGCAAAAATGAAGGACAAGCGTCTGAAAACAGAGTTGTTTATATCCTCCTGAGGCCAAGCATGCCGATATTGTCAAGTCAGGAGATATGGGCACAGCACCAGCAGACACACTGCTACCACCTGGGTCCTACCAGTATCAGCCTGATATACACAGTTTTTCAGTGGCAGTAACGTAAAAACAAACTCAAGACACAACACTTCCAATTGCTACTACACTGTGTGCAAAAAAGTCAGGACCTTCATCAACACACCTCAAACTGAAAGAGCCAGTATTTCTGGGATGGTTTCTAATCTCTTTTAAGGGAGTCATTACATTTTTAACATCATTCCCCTGGAATCTAAAGGGAACATCACAAATCATGGAGCCACACCAACTACTGTATTTAAGAGTTTACATTTTGAACAACTACTTCCTCTAAGTGCTAAAACTAACACTGAAAGTTCAGCCTGCCAACCAGGGAATCTTGGAATAGCAGGTAGGAATGAAAAGAATATTTCAGGCACATAGTATGTGAACTGCAACACTGAGTTTCTCTAAGCCATGGACTTCTTTGCAGCCTTCTTGAAAACACAGCAGAGAAAAAGACCTACAGACAAGAGCTGGCAAAGAGTAGGGAATTAATGAATTAATGAAAACAGGAGAGCTCCTGGAACAGAGTCCTCTGTCAAGGACAACAACCATGTCACCTCCTACAAGGACTCCTTCCACTGGCAAGGAATCTGTCTGCTACTCCTTCCACTGGCAAGCACTGTCTGCTACCAATTGCAAATGATAGGCAGGGAGTGCTTAAGCTTTGAACTATTCCCTGCAAATATGAAAAATATTCTATGTGCTCTTCTCATGCTTACTACTGCCATAAACAAACCGAAGAGTTAACACTTCCAAGAGTGCAAGAAGCACTGCTGCTGTCTGTTCTCTGGTCATTCAAAATATAAACTTCACGTACTCAGTGACCAAGGCAAAGTTGTGTAAACATTCTTCTTTAGAAGAAGTGGTTTCTCAGGCTCTGGGAAAATTGCTGGGAGAGGGACACAACAGGAGTCTGACAAAGTCCAACACCTCTAATTCAGCCAGCACAACATACCAGCAAATTCAGATACATTTGTGTAGACACAAAATACAACCAAATCCACTTACAATATTAGGAAGGCTGTGAAGCATGCACTTGGCTAACTTACACTTGACAATATTAATAGCAATAATAAATACCTGAATAATAATAACTTGGCTAAATCTGGGGCACTGAGGTTTTACAGACAGACTGTGTAGGGTGGTGCCAAATGCAACATGAATATGCAAGTGCTAAAGAAGTTTTATTTAGTTAAAATCAGACTGCAAAAAGTATCAGAGAGAAGAAAAATTAACTCTTTTCAGGTCACACTCCTATGAATGCATTAATCCTACCAATGAAAATAATTCCCATGGCAGTTCCCAACAAGCCATCACACAAGCAGATGATTCGTTTCACATTATCAAAAATAGTTTACAGGAAGAAAGGCCTGATTAGAAATATTGCTTCTCCCAAACTGATGGGATGAAAGAAACATCATCTCTAAGCAGAACAGGCGGTATTGAAGATGAGAGAACACATACGAAGGATGTAAGGATCTAATGAAAGCAAAAATACAGAAGCTAAGTGGAAAGTCCCATGAAAAGTGAGCATGATAAGGTTTAACTCTCAATCATTTCTACAGTGGCCAAAGGCACAGAGCACTGGGCTGCTACAGCTCCCTTACAAGTGCTTGCTGTGTCTCCTCCCTATATCCTTCTACCTCTACTGTCACAGAAACCTGTAGTGAGACATTTTTGCTTAATAACCTAAAAGCAATTGGGAGGGGAATGGGGGATATGATTACTTAGCTGCTTACCAGGAAGTCAGCCCTGCACAAGAGAGAGAGGAGAATGACTCCAGACTGGGATGAACCTATTGCAGTTATATTTAAAT
>NW_020955657.1:448924-460269 GCF_003031625.1 Empidonax traillii | reverse complement strand
TTCTACCTCTACTGTCACAGAAACCTGTAGTGAGACATTTTTGCTTAATAACCTAAAAGCAATTGGGAGGGGAATGGGGGATATGATTACTTAGCTGCTTACCAGGAAGTCAGCCCTGCACAAGAGAGAGAGGAGAATGACTCCAGACTGGGATGAACCTATTGCAGTTATATTTAAATCTGAGTATTTCTAGAGTGTTGGGCTGAAAATTCCCCTGAACGAGTAATACTGATTTTAAAGTTAATTCTGCTTTTTTCTTTTTAACTTAAAAAAAAAAAAGCACACAAAAAAAACCCCACCCCAAAACACAAACAAACAAAAAACAACCCACCTAGAACAAAACAAACAAAAAAAATCCACAAACCCAAACAAATGAGTAGCAGATACTGAGGATCACTGTGTAGCAAGGGAGGCTCTTGAAACAAAGAAGCCTGCAGACATTCATTTCAGGACAGAATAATTCTTTACAAGCTACATAATTTCCTAAAATATTTGAGGCAAAAGCTGCAGGTTTCCAAACACTGGAGTTCTCACCATCTGGATGCCTTAAGCAGTGGTCCATTTTACTTGCATATTCCATGAATAAACTTCCCTCGATATGAAAGCAAACAACTTTTCCTCCCATTTCCTGGTTGTGCAATGACTTAGGCAAACAAAAATAAACATGTAAGGCTTGATTTGGACCAAGGGCCACACTGAGGGTTGGATTCTCATTCAGCTTAGAATCCCATTACGACATACTTTGTTTTCCCTTCACAATAGAAAAGCTTGGTGTTACCACTTAGAGCCACATCTTGATACCCCAGCCTGAAGTGATCTGAGATATATTTATTGCTGTAAAACATTTCTATTCTTCCTGAGGGGCAGGACGATCCTTTACTATTGTATCCAGACTTTTCAGTGCAGCAGAGGAACAGCAACCCTTCCCAGTGGTTTTCTCATTGGATACAGAAATTAAGCAAGTCAGCAGTCAAGACCCACCTCTGCATCAGATGACAAAGATCAGTTGGTTGGTTACACTGGTTTTCCCTACTGGGAACACACAGGTCTCATAATTACTCAGTCCCTAACAAGACAAAGTAGAAAATTATGTTCTTTGGGAGGAATGCAAAGCCTAGCTGGAGTACACAGACCTTGAGAGTTAAGAGTGAACTCGCGGCAAAATGTCATCAAGTTCAAGGTCAGCTGGAGAACAGCTGCAAGACTATCACCTCAAAGTCTTGTCAGGACCTCAGATTTCTTGACTTGAAATGTTACTCAAATAAAAACTCACACGGATAGATGCTTTTTATGACTGAACGGGGTGGGGGGGGACAGCTGTGTATGAAATCCCTGAACTAGTTTTAAACAGCAGATTCTTACAGACAGGAGGTGTCAGCTGGTGAAGAACTTACAACAACTGTCCTAAACAAACCCATCCCTTCTTCAGGGCAAAGAACCTTTTCCACATTTTGGTTGCAAAGTCAAGCTAGCAAGGGAATAAAGACTTCTTTAACCAGCATCTGACAGACAAAGCATAATAGTTCAGATTGAGCCATTCTTTCCTAGAAGACTGTTTCCAGCAATTATTTACATGTCAATTTAACTCAGAAAAGGTCCATCAATTTTAGTACTTAGCTCACACAAAACATTTCTTTACAAATCAGTACACTACAGGTAGAAGAACAGAAATAATCCACATTGCGGGGTTAGACTTGTAAAACTAGAACTGACTACACTTGCTAAGGTAATTAATGGCCAGCCTTCGTGAACGGAGAACCGGGGAAGGTCTTTACACCTTCCAGCCTGCGCATTGGATTTTTTAGGTGAGACACAGTGTGTGCGGAACTGAGCCCACCCTTTAATCCTAAGGTTCATCTGCCGGGGCCAAGCGAGCTTGGATGGTGGCAGCGAGGTCCTCAGGATGTAGATGGATTGCCTTACAGGGCTAACGAGCTCCAACTGCCCCGGGAGTGTCCTAACCGGGAATCAAACCCAGGTCTTGGGGTTGACAGTGCCGCGGCTTAACCACTAGACCACCAGGGGCTCCCCACTTGCTAAGGTACTGTTAGCAACAAGACATGGTCTGCTATATCCAGGTTCTCTGCTCAACCATTTGCACAGCTACTTCCTGCAAAATTGAGCACAATCCTCTTACTGAATATTATTTTGACAGCTGGCTTAAAACAACTGGGTGGTCCATATATCTAGGGAAAGTGCCACAAAAGTAGAGTGGAACATGATAAAATAAGAAAAAATAAAGTCTCAATTTAAGACAGTAAGGTTCTAATATGGAAAACAGGGAAAGGGAAACAGGGGAGAAAAAATGAAAAAAATTACACCTAATTAGAGGGTTCAAGCTCTGTTTGGCAAGGTCATGCTCCAGAGTTTTTTTCCTAGGCAGAATTAGCATTCTCGGTAACACAGATTTTCTCCAGGGCCTGAAAGTAGTCTGACACATTACTTACCAAAATCCAAAGCAAATAAAGAACATGGTTGAATTATGTATGCTAAGTGAATATTGTATTTGCTATTTCCTATTATGACAAACTTGGAACACAGTCAAACTTCTATGCAAGCGTATAATACTATTGTTCTCTGTCATTTTAATCTGAGTGCTCTGAAAATATTTTAAGTGCAAGAATGTTTGAAATACACTGTGAACTCACATACACTCATTGTCAAGGTTTATTTTGAGTAAAAACATCCCTCCCCAAACAGATAATTCTTCTTCATTTTCTAATGGATGTCAACCCTTTGCTGACTTTTAAAAAGTCTAACTTGCCTGCCAACAATCTGATGATTTATAGTTTCCCAACTGACCAATACCTTCACACAAATAAACAAGATTGATAAAACAGAGATACAGAGCTGCATGGAGTTTTTGTAATGCTAATTTTTAAAACCATATAGAAATGGAAGATAGTGAAGCTTTACTGCTACCAGATCAGAGAGGCAAGCAATTCACCAGCTGTCTTAGTCAAAAAGAGACTTACTGATAACCCAACCTTCTGCACTGACTTGAGCTTTTATACATTTTAAAAGCAGCACCTAGTTTACCATGTCTATTATCCCTCAACGCTTCAATTCCCACTTTGATAATAACAGCTAAAAAAAAAAAAAAATTCAGTAGATGATATCTGGCTGTCAAGTGCTTTCCACCACAGGCTGAATGGCAAAAATGTTAAAATTCCCAAGTATCTGACCTGGAGGAGGAGAAAGGGCCATGAGGTACCACTAGAGCAGCACATTCTGTGCATGAAGAAATGCTGTCATGCAGGAGGAAGTCCAGTGTGGTCTCCTCTCACATGTAGCACCATGACCATTCACTGTAGAATACAGTTTACTTACTCGTGAAGGGCCTGAGATTTTATTAGCATAAAAACAATTTTGAAAGTAAGCCCTTTTTGACACATCCTGAATCTAATTAATAGAAAAATTATTGCCTTCAAGTTAAAAGATTGGGAAAGTCCCAGAGTGGTCCTGAAATTGGAGGTGTTTTCTGCCTTCCCCTCCCAAACCAGAGGGTTCTCAGCAAATTAGTAACTTCTTGTTTCAGCAAGGACTATGTTTCCATGGACAGCACATGCCTGGTTCTGCTTCTTCCTTGCATCAGCACATGTAGGTAGGTAACTGTGAGGTTGATTAGGTGATACAGGGAACAAAATCTGCTGAAAACCAAAGCTGCCTTTACTGTTCCATCACACAGCACAGATGCATGAATCCTCTCAGTGAAAAGGATGGAACAGCATGTAGAATTTCACCTTAAACTAAAAACCTGAAATTAAACCATGAATGTTTTGGTATGAAGTGACAGAATTTTTATCTTTTTCTTACTGCATTATAAGATACAGTCACTCATTTGAAACAATATATGTCTTAGGAACATATAGCCAATCATTTAAATATGGAGGAGCCATACAGATGAGATGTTTGCCAGATAAAACTGCCTTAAAAGAAAATCAGACATCTGCAGGTAGTCACCATCAATACTTACTAATTATTTAGGTTTTTTGATTTTTTTTCTAAACAAAAGAAAAATTTATAGCTTCACACTGCACCCATTTCATCTCCTCCTAAAAGTAAATGTCACAAATGTGGCTTTTCAATAATGCTGGCAGTCGATGTCATTATCCTGTCACTCACATACCTGCAGCCAGAAGAGTGCAAAAATCAGCTTAGGAAAAACAGTTACAGGAAATATATTTTGTGTTCAAGTCAGAGCTGGTACCAGTACAAACTGGGAAAATTACGTATTCAGAGTTTTAAGACATTCAATCAATGAGTTGCTACAAACAACTTCAGAAGTGCAGGCAGGTTAAGATTTTAAGAAGTTGACATTGGCAGCTATGGACTTAATAGCAGCTGTGAGAGATTCTTCTTTTCCCACTCTCCCCTTCAGCACCAGCCACTGCAAAGCGAAGTGCTGCACACAGACTGTATTCTTCTGCTTTAACATGAGATGGCATTTGCCCTCCCCCAGTACACACAGAACCCTCTGGTAAAAACCCTGCATGCCACTTCTGTGTTAGCATGTATTCTGGAACAGTTTTTTTAAAAAAAAACAAAACACAAACCCCAGACCAAACAAACAAAAAAAAACCCCCCAATCAACCAAAAAACACAAACAAAACCCCTTCCACCAAAACCAAAACAAATGCAGTTTTCATATAAAGTTTCCAGATTTCATCATAGCGTGAAAAGTCTTGTTTCAATCATACACACCTCGAGTTATAGGACATTAATAAAAGGCAAGCCTGTTTAACGGCTGTTTTCTTATTAGAAAAGAAGGCATTGCATCATGCAACACAGGAGCTGCCAAGCTACAGACTCCTGACTTTAGCCTTCAAACTCAGCAAAAATATCCACCCAGCTGCTCTTCAGAGAGATTTCTGGGATCCCCAGCAGCTTTATATTTTTCATTCTCAGGTTGTGCTCCAGCAGTTCCATTTTCATATACAGTTTTCTTTGGCAAACTCTATATTACTGCATTAACACAAACTCCCACTTCAAGTCTGAAATGTATAGACTTTTCTTCCATGTACCTACCATTAATTGTAAACATATGTTTACAATTTAGATTTATCATATGAAGTTTCTTGCACAGTGTCCGCTTTTAAAGTCCCCCAATAACTGTTGCAAATTGCAACAGAAATTCTGTAAGGTCAAGCTCCAGGGTACTCCTAGGTGTTGACAGAAAGTCTGAAGTTTTGCCATAGTTCTTTTATTTTTGGAGTTGTAGGGTATAAAAATGAACAAAGCACAACAAACAGTGAAGCCTCAAACTCATAAAGAGCCTACAAATCTGTGCAGTGTGGCCTGAGCCTCCAAAGCCAAGTACAGATGGATGAGGAAGGCAGAGAGAGGACTAGGGAAGATTCCTTCTGACAGAAGGAACCTTTAAGATCACAGGTGCACAGTTACCTTCTCAATATATATATGCCTTCTAGCACAGTATTTTCTTAGCATAGGGCGAAATCCCTGAGGATACCCTGTATGTTCCTAGATGAACATAACTTCTTTCTTGAGTTAGGTAAAACTAGCCAGGCATCTGCTGTGTTGTCCTGCCAGGCCAAATAGAGTTCAAAGTTAAAATTAAGCCCAACAATGAGAGCAATGACTAGTGTCTCCCTCTGACCTTCATTCTCCATCACAACTCACTCAGTATTGCTGCCTATGGGCCAGCAAATGCTAATAATCACCTTAGGACATGAAAAGTCACAAATATTAAAGCAAGGAAATCCCAAACCATGTTGGCATAACAAGAGGCCAGGAAAAGACTGGAAAGCATGAGAGCAATTGAGTAAAAGTTAATCTAAAAAAATATTTTTGTTGCATGAAAATCCAGCAAAGCTTAAGAACTGCATGTAGTGCTCCAAGAACTGAAGAGCATGGATATCCTTATGGAACATGAGGGATGCTGACAAAGAATAGCTCAGGATCATATGCTGTGCTTGATGTTTCTGTGCCTTTTACACTTACAATTCTTAACATCTCTTCAGATTTGAAGCAACAGAACTGTTGGATTTATTTATTTTTTATTTAACTGTATAAAGTGAACTTCTCTTACTTCATGGGAGATTTGCAAATAATAGTAAGTACTTATAGTAATTAATCTACTAGTAACACATTCTTCCAAGACCACTGGTTAGTAAGACCTCTAAATATTTGTGGGGTTTTTAACTTTTAAACTTATTAAGGCCAAATACTTTTATTTTGCATTTCAGAATAAGTCTACTACTAAAACTTTTAAGATACCACATTTCTGAAAAGGAGTAGGGATTGTAACACAGCTGTGTGCAGAAAAAGGCAACTTCAGAGTTTTCCTACATTTCCACATAAGTATTTTCCTAACACAGAATGCACCTGTAAAGCAAGTAGCAGAAAACAGAGTGATACATAACCCCACTAAATTAGCAGCCACCAGCATAGCCTATTGCCTGAGACCTCCATTTGAAGCAAAAGAAAAAAGAAAAAAATAAATAAATTAAACATTTGCACATTGCTCTGTTTTGGCTGCCTGTTCTCCTTCTCCTCCTAGATTAGAGTACATTTTTAATCCAGTAACAGCCAGTGGGCATAATTAAAATACACATATAGAGCTCATTTGGTTGCATAAGTATTTGAAAAACATGTATAACAACTGCAGCCTATTATGTAGATATAAATCTGAAAAACAACTGCAGCCTTAACCCTGTCCCCTCCAGCCTTAAAGAGCCTGATTCTGGCCTGACTCACGAGAGGCATGCTTCCCTTATGGCTCTCCTGCCAGCTCAGACAGGACGAGCGCGAGAAGCAGCCCCATGTTCTCCATGGGAATTGGGGCACTGGGTTCTGCCTCTGCATGAGCCAAACTGCAGCTGTTTCAACCCAGGCTGACAAAAACTTTCAACCATCCAGGCTATGCTCTGATCCAAGCAACAGACAAGACTTTTGTTGAAAGCTGGCCAGGTCTGGTAAAATCTGGGTATTTGGCAACTCTGTGAAGGGAGCTGCTTTACAGGGAATTCCAGCAGCTGCCTGATGCTGTATTACAGGTTTGGCTGATCCTACCTGAGCAGGAGGCTCATAGGCTATCCAAACACTTGTACAGGGACCCTTCAGAACAGGAAATCCAACTAAAGACCATTAATTTCTGTCTCTTTAGAAGATGGCTTCTTAACTTTTTTTATTTTTAGTAACATAAAGGTATAAAAATGCTAAAATGTTTTATAAAAGTTGCTTCAAAAGTGTGTATTATAGAACCTGAATGATGTTGATTTCAAGTCCCATCAAAAGTATACACAAGAACTTAAAAGTGGATCATGAAGTCTCCAAGTCTAAGTGAGGGGTGACATGAAAATCATCAGAAATGGCATACACAGTCTCAGTCAAGAGCCAGGAACAAACCACTGTCACAAATTCCACTCTATGGATCTCATTTAAAAGCCTGCAAGATTGTCAATACAGTGATGCTTGTATGCAATGTGGATTTTTTCATGTATTGCCAAATTATAAAATCAAAGTTAAGTGCTTCTCCTCTGTTACAGAGATAACATTATACATTAACAATTAACAATTAGCTCATACTGAGAGTAATAGAAATTTAATTAGCCCAATTTAGCATCCTGGCAGCAGACAGCTTTGTCCAGCCATGGCCTACAGTGTCATTAGAATTTCTAAGTGTTTGTCTAAAGTGGAAAGCAATTTTTCAGGGAACTTAATATCGACATCTTAAATTATATTCATAACAATGCTGCAGGGCAAAGGGGGGACAAAAAAAGAACAATCATGATTTGAACCCGAAAAGAACTTCAGGAAAGATTTGGAGAGGCAAACACTCCTACAAACAGATCTCTCATGGAAATAAACTTTACAATATATTTTGGCATAAGAACCAGATTTCAACCATCTGCTGGCTAGAGATAAAACACAGGTTGAGATCCCTGTGGTCTTCCTTACTTTGTCCATGTTCTGAAACCTAGACATTATTGGGACCATCTGGACCCTAAACACTGTGATAAAAATATATTAAAAAATATTTTTTTCTCAGAGATAAAATCAGGTCTCTGGAACACTAGTGAACTCCATTCCTGGAGATGTGACAATCCTAAAGGCAGTAGACCTTTATTGCAGTTCCTACCCTGGTATGATTTTCAAAAGTCAGAAGGCTAATATGCTTTCCTGACTTAAGTGTTTAAACACCTTTAAGAGGTGACACAGAGTCTGTACAAAAAAAACCGTCTTCTAGAGCATGGTGTTAGACTAGTTGGATGCCCCTCCAGGTGAATGCAAACTGTTGCCTGTACTCTGCTGCTAAAGGAGCAGAGAAAAGCACATTGGCAATGTCAATGGTGGCACTACTTTGTGCCCTGGCCTCCAGTTCGTACTGAAGTTCCATTAGCCTGTTACAGGATGAGGATGGTCACTTCACAAATAGGGACATGGACAAGGCAGAGATGTTTAGTGCTTTTTTTGCCTCTGCCTTCAACACTGAAGGGTCACCGGTTAAGGGCATCCCAGTGCCCTGAGCTGGAGGACTGTGGCTGTGAAAATGATAAATTCTCAGTTGACCCTGAACTTGTGTGGCATCTGCCGCTCCAGCTAGGTTCCTACAAATCTATGAGGCCTGATGGGATTCATCTGAGAATACCCAAAGAGTTGCTGATGTCATGACAAAACCTCTCTTGATGATTTTTGAACAGTCATAGGAATCTGGAGAGGTCCCAGTTGACTGGAAGCTGGCTAACACTGTCCCAATTTTCAAGAAGGACGACCCTACAGGCTCATCAGTCTCACTTGAGTGCCTGGTAAAGTTAGGGAGAAGATTATTCTGGGAGATATTGAAAAACACCTGAAAGATAATGCACTCACTGCTCATGCTCATGGCTTCATGAGGGGAAAGTCCTACTTTTCAAACCTGATTTCCTCTCATGACAAGGTTAACCCCCCAGCTGATCACGTGAAGCCAGTTGATGCAACGTTTTTGCATTTCAGTAAAGCTTTTGATACTGTATCTCACAGTATCCTTCTGGACAAAGTATCCATCACAGATGGATGAATACATCATGTATATTTAATCACCTCATGGGTCAGGTGCAAAGAATTACAGTGGATGGGGTGACATCAGACTGGCAACCTATCACTAGTGGGATTCCACAGGGCTCCTCTGCAGGCCCAGTGCTCTTCAACATCTTCATAAATTACTTGGATGCAGGACTTGAAGGGATACTAAGTAAGTTTGCAGATGATTGGGAGGAGCTGATAATTCCCCAAAAGGCAGAGAGAACATGCAGGGAGACCTGGACAAATTAAAGCACCGGGCAATCTCCAACTATATGAAGTTTAACAAGGGCAAGTGCCGGATTCTGCTCCTGGGATAGGGCAACCCCAGAGGTATGTACAGACTGGGGAATGAGATGCTGGAAAGCAGTGAGATGGAAAGGGACCTGGTGGTCCTGTTGATGGCCAATTTGAATATGAGTTAGCAGAGCCCTGGCAGCCAGGAGGGCTGGGGGGTGTCAGGCTTCTTGGAGGGCGTCAGGAAGAAGCATCACCAGACAGACGAGGGAGGGGATTGTACCGCTCTGCTCTGCACTGGGGCAGCCTCACCTTGAGTCCCACGTGCAGTTTTGGGCACCACAATGTAAGAAAGATATAAAGCTCTTACAAAGCACCCAAAGGAGGACCACAAGGATGGTGAATAGTCCGGAGGGGAAGCTGTATGAGGAGTGGCTGAGGTCACTTGGTCTGTTCAGCCTGGAAGAGGCTGAGAGGAAAAAGGGGAAGAGGAGGGGAAGACGCTGATCTCTTCTCTGTGGTGACCAGTGACAAGACCCAAAGGAAAGGCCTTAAGGTGTTTCAGGGGAGGCTTAGGTTGGATATCAGGAAAAAGTTCTTCACTTAGAGGGTGGTTGGACACTGGAAGCGGCTCTCCAGGACAGTGGTCACAGCACAAGCCTGACAGAGTTCAAGAAGTGTTTGGACAACACTCTCAGGCACACAGGGTGATTGTTGGGGTTGTCCTGTGAAGGGTCAGGAGTCGGACTTTGACGATCTTTCTGGACCTCTTCCAACTCAGCATATTCTATGATTCTATGTAACCTTCCAATACCTTAAGTGTGATAGTTTTAGTCTAGGCCATCCTGGTAACTGACTCATAATCAAGGAAGTAGCCGTGTTCCCAGGATTCCACACAATTTTTACATAAACCAGAGTATAAATAAGAAGGGAGAGAAGCCTCTTCCTCTCTTCTCTTCCAGTGGATCTGAAGGTGCAGGTTCTCTGCTGTCGGTTCTGCCTGTGTTGGAGGAGTGAGGCCTAGTGAGGCCTTGTAGGCCTTGGGAGATGGAGAGTGCCAGCAGTCGACTGGTGCGATTCTGCTATCTCAAGGAGAGTAATAATATTTCCTTTTATTAGCTCTTTTTTGAGTTGTTCCCAGGTTTCAATTGTGCATATCTGTTTTAGTTTTCTTTTTGTCCCTTTTTCCCGTTTCCCTTTCCCTTCGGGGGGTGTTTGGGGTCTCTTTGCTGTGTCCCAGGAGGAAGAGAGGAGCCAGGATGTCAGCCTACTGCACTTAAGATAAACATTATTACACACAAGGAAACATTTTCTCTCAAAGGTAATTAAAACCTGATTTATTTTTGAAAAGTGAAGTTCTACATGCCACTCACCCCACCTCCTTATACAGTAAGATCCGAAAGGAAGGAAACAAAAATGAATACTATGTACATAATAAACATAAAGTATTTGCACTTGGAATATGCTACAAAATTTATTTTTAGTTCAGCCCCCAAGGGATGAACATTCTCTTTCAAACAAAAATATATCATTAACTGTTATTGGCAATAGTTTTGTGAAAGAGTCCTTAAAGAGCACATCTGTGGAGGTTTCTAAAGCTTTTTTGTGCTATTGTCAGACTCATTTTGTTAAACAACAGCTGATGCAGTTGCAGTTCAAAAAAATGTACAGAGATCTATTGTTTTACTTAATAGCCAAAAGCATTTAATTCTAGTTCAGTACCTTGCAGAAACATGCAAACATGGCAGGGATGGACTGGCACACTGACAAAATAACTTTGGGACAAGGAAGTGCAACCATTTATACACTGTAAACCCTTTCCAAAATCATTCCCCCACCCTCACCCTCCCACCCTGCTTCAATAATGGCAGAAACTTCTTAAAATAACAGCCCATTTGAACACTTGATCTTGTGGAAAGTGCAGCACATGAATGAATCCTATTCGCTCCTGAAAGGGATCTCTTTGAAAACCCTTTTTTGTTAGTTTAAGTGGGACTTAAATGATCAAATTCCAAACTGGAAAGCCCTGTTTTGTTGTTTAAGGAAGCTGAACAATTAAAAAAAACCTATCTGGCAAAATAAGACTA
>NW_020955657.1:364395-448804 GCF_003031625.1 Empidonax traillii | reverse complement strand
TTTTTTTTTTTTTTTTTTTTTTTTTTTTTTAAGAGATATTGCTGAGGAGTTAAACCTCCTAACAAAAGTTTATAAATATTACCTCTAAGAAATTTACTAGTATCTAGACTTCATTATTTTAAGCGTCTTCATTTTATTGCATGTGGACAATTCACCAAGTAAAGGTCCTAAAGGACAGAGCAAAAGGAAATTTAGGTGGTAATATCAAAAACTGAGCCAGAGTTCATCATAGCAGGACTCAGTGGGATGATACATACAGTATCCAACAAGACAAATACAGAAAATACAGGGTTTTGGTGTCTGTTCCTCTCAGTTCAAGCATTTTATAATAAGAAGCCATTTGATTATAAGTAAAAAATTAGAAGTATCTCTTTAAGCATGAAAAATTATCATCTCCACCTTCTGCTTAAAATAATGTACTATATTACTATACTTCAAATAAAAATCTGGGTGGTATTGAAAATTTTGTTTATAGGCTTATTAACAAAGAGAATGAAAAAGAAAATATCTGAAAAGAAACATGTCACACCTTAAGGGAACAGACAATGATGGAGCTAACAAACCTGTATTGCAATATGTAATTGTTTCTCCTTTTTGCTTTCAAGCACATTCCAAAGCCTTTAATCACATTATGCACAGTTATATAATTGAATCCATCGTGTTCTTCTGGTTAGTCAGCTTCATCCTAATTATGCAAACAAATGCATCAATGTATATTCACAGGGATCAATAGCCCTCTCATCCAAAGATCTCCCTTCCCACATGGCACTGCGGAACACTAAAATGTAACCAGTGGAATCACATGAACCTCATGCGGTTCAACAAGGCCAAATGATGGTCCTGCACCTGGGTCTGGGTAAACCCAAGCACAAACACAGGCTGGGCAGAGAGTGGATTGAGAGCAGCCCCTGAGGAGAAGGACTTGGGGGTGCTGGTGGATGAGAGGCTGGACATGACCCACGTGCACTCACAGCTCAGAAAGCCAAACATGTCCTGCTCTGTATCAAAAGAATTATGGGGCCAGCAGGTCAAGGGAGGTGATTCTGCCCTCTGATCTGCCCTCATGACACCCCAGCTGCAGTGCTGCATCCAGCTCTGGGGTCCTCAACATAAGAAGGACATGGACCTGCTGGAGCAAGTCCAGAGGAGGCCATGAAGATGATCAGGGGGCTGGAGTACCTCTCCTGTAAAGACAGGCTGAGAGAGCTGGGGTTGTTCAGCCTGGAGAAAAGAATCATAGAATTAGAAAATGGTTTGGGTTGGAAGGAACCTTAAAGATCATCTTATCTCCAAGCCCCCTACCATGGGCAGGGAAAATTGCACTAGACCAGGTTACTCAGAGCCCCATCCAACCTGCCTCAAACACTTCAAGGGATGAGGAGTCTGCAATCTCTCTGGGCAATGCACTCCAGTGCCTTTACCACCTTCACAATAAAGAATTTCTTTCTAATATCTAATCTAAACCTACTCTCCTTCTGCTTAAGGCCATTCCCCATTGTCCTACCACAACACATCCTTGTGAAAAGTCCCTCTCCCCCTTTCAAGTCCCTTTTAGGTACTGGAAGGAGCTATAAGGTCTCACTGGAGCTTTCTCCAGGCTGAACAGCCCCAGATCTCTCAGCCTTTCCCTAAAGGAGACGCGCTCCAGCCCTGTGATCAAATTAATGTCCTTCTTTGGACTCTTTCCAACAGGTCAACACCTTTCCTGTGCTGGGGATCCCACAGCTGGATGCAGTGTCCCAGATGGGGCCTCACAAGAGCAGAGTAGAGGAGCAGAATCACCTCTGCAAACTTTCAGGGTGCCCTTGATCCCACTGTCCATGTCATCAACAAAGATGTTAAACAGTCCTGGTCTCAGTACCATCCCCAAGGACACCACCTGTCACTGGTCTCCATTTGGACCACAATCCTTTCAACACAGCCATCCAGCCAATTCCTTATTTGCCAAGTGCTCCGTCCAACAAAAGCATGACTCTCCAGGCTGGACTCAAGGATGTTGTGCAGGACAGTGTCAAATGCTTCACACAAGTCCAGGCAGATGATGTCTGCTGCTCTTCCCTCATGCGCCACTGCTGTAACCCCATTGCCGAAGGACAACAAATTTGTCAGGTATGAGTTGCCTTTAGTGAAGCCATGCTGTCTTCACCAATCATCACCTTATCTTCCATGTGCAAGGCTCATGGGAGAAGGCTCTGGGGACACCTTATAGCTCCTTCCACTACCTAACAGGGAACCTACAAGAAAGCTGGAGAGGGACTTTTTACAGGGGCATGTAAAGATAGGACAAGGGGAACAGCTTCAAACCAAAAGAGGGTAGATTTAGATACAGTAGTACGAAGAAATTTTCTACTGTGAGGGTGGTGAGGCACTGAGACAGGTTGCCCAGAATGCTACTGAAGTGTTCAAGGCCAGGCTGGATGGGACTTGGAGCAACACGATCTAATGGAAAGTGCCCCTGCCTAGGGCAGGGGAGTTGTAACCAGATGATCTTTAAGGTTCCTTCCAATCTAAACCCTATGATTCTATGAAATCTGAGCCCAGTGGTGGCCAGCTCTCACAGAAAACCTCTCCAGATAGAAATTTCCCACCATAAGAATTGCTGATGTTACAGTTGAAGTATGTAACAAACTAGCACCATGCTTCTTGCAGGACACCAACAGATCTCAGTGCTGTGCAGCAGAAAGGTCTATACCTCTAAGCAGAGCTTCTAAGACCAGGCAAAACTGCTGTGTTAGACACCAGGAAACACTGCAGGAAAACAGCCCTGGCATCACACTGCAAAGATAGGAGAAACAAGTCTATACAGAAATTATGGCTTCACTTTGCTGTACACACTAAAGACAGACTCCGGAGTAGTAAAAACACAAACAAGACACAGACTGTTATTAATAAGCCATACTGGAGAACTTTTCTGGGTCACCTTTGGTAACTATGTCTCTCCAGATCAGTGTCATTGATTCTACACCTGTCAGTCTCTATCTTTCAAAACTGAGACAGAAATAACCTGAGCAGGTCTGCTAAATTTCCCGAAGCATTGGAAACACAATGAGAGTTGGCATGCTGTATTTCTGCATCACAACAACGCTATTTTTCTCTTTTCTCTTTCAAGTTGTCTTTTAAGTCACTACAAAAAAATAATTTAAAAAGTAAATGACAATTAAATGAACATATAGAACAAGCAGAGATCTTTATAGCACTAACATCTGTTTAAAGCAATTAAAATAAGAACTTGCAACTACATTATTAGTAATTAATATAAATATATGGTTACCAACTTCTTACTAGTTGTAAATAAAGAGTAAAAAATGGGAATTTGGTTGTCTATCTGTATAAAGCCAAAAATCACTGCACCAGATGCCTAGCTACAACAATCCCATTTTTTAAGAGTTGAGAGATACTGATAAATTCAGTCTCGGGTGGTTCCCTAGAAAAATTCATAGTATCATATTATACACAAAACTTGGAAATTATGTGTTACACTGGCTACACTGGATATAGTGCAGCTTAAGAATCTAGCTCTAAAGTTACATTGACTGTAAAACATGAAATGCTAAATATAGCTGTAATTCAGAAGATTCAACAGTCAAAAGAAAAACATATGTATGTAACTTTTAAAAATTAAAAACCTATTAAAGTACGGAGGAGAAAGCCCACTTGACGTAAATGAGTACTTGGACTTCTGCAGTAAAAAGTTGCAGGTCATTATGAGTCACTCCATCATTCACTTCCCTCAGATGCAGAGCAGAAATAGAACAGATGTAGGAAATTGAAACATACCAAGAAAGAAGCAGAATATGACTCAATAAATGTAACCCATTAGAGCTTATTATTTGATATAAACTGCCTTGCGCAATCCTTCCCAAGACTGGAAACTGTTTTCCTTTGTCCACATCTATCCAGAATTTTATTAAGACTTTGGTTCTGTCATGGGATGCCTATTTTTCTTATTTATCCATTCAGTCATCTTTCTATGTCATATGGAAGAAAGTTTGAGGACAGCATTCTCTTAGCTATAATTTTCTTAGTGGAATCTTTTATCTTCCACAGTTCAAAATGTTCACAGGAGAACAAGAAGAACAGAAGATGAAAATTCTATATACGAAATATATTGACAGTGCAAAAGCAATCTTGTTTACACAAAACTTCCATTACCACACTTCAATCAAAACCGGGAACAGTTAAATGAATCATCAGCATCTGCTGGATTTTAAAACTCTGTCACCATAGTTTTTCAGGTCAAACTAACCCATTAAAATGAAAATTTATCTTAATTTCTGTCTCATTAAAATAATGTCCATGTTAAAAAATAGCCCCAAAGATGAATACCTTTTGGAGTGCATGATATATAATATGCCATGGAATTCCAAAATGCCCTGTCCCAAAACGGTCCCGATTTACTCAGCAGATTGTTAACCTTCAAGTTACTTCAGTAGGTTTATGCTTTTGAAATGGCATTTTAAATGTAGAACTACATATAAAGAAAGGAGATTTCCAGAACGTGCTTCAGAAGAAGGAGAAACCTCCAGTTTCAGGGTAGTGTCTAGATTTTAATCCACGGAAGTGGCATATGCATCTAGTGCTGTGTTTTTCCCCTTCCTTTTTGCTTACATCACAAGTTGAAGGTGGACTTACGCAGTTTTGCCCTCACTATCTTGCTTGGTGGCACTGGCTCCCTTTTTACCCAGCAATGAAGCCACTTTCTCAGGATCGCCATTCTCCACTGCCAGCAGGAGCCGATCATCATTCTTATTCCACTCGTTGGTCTGGAGTAAAAGAAAAAGAAGGGAGAAATATTATCAGTACCAGCACCATGTAAAGGCTCTCCCAGATGATCCTGCCCACATTTATCACCATGGAAAGCTTAAACAAAAGCCCTACCCAAAGAAATGGTACAAAGAAAGTCACATAAAAGTAACCTGCAAGCTGTGCAGCACGGGTTCCCGAGGACTTAATGGCTTAAACTAAGGCCTGAGCAACAACTGAAGATGATCTCTAATTTGGAAACTCTCTAGATAAGTAGTGCAGGTAAAATTTCCATATTTTCTTACTGACTTTTTAGAGGTACTCCTTCATTTTTTCTAGTCCTGGTTTCTACTTCAGAGCTGTACTGGCCCCATCAGACCTTCATGACATACATCATGTGAAAAGCAAAGAGATGTCTCATCCAGACCCCACCCTTTCCAGTCAAAACTTTCCATATTTAAGGCATTTCTCAGCTCTCACTTTGTAGAGGACAACAGGTTAAGAGACTGCCCTTTGCAGATGGTAACTAGCTTTACTAAGCTCTTATCCCCTGTGTTTTTTCTTAAAGCAGCCAAACAAATGAGCCACTTAAGTAGATAGCACATCCCTAATGCTGCTGAAAGAAAGGACAACCATCCTACTTTCAGATCTTTCCAAACTTAATCCCCTAAGTCTTTTTGATCCTTCTCAGCATCTGAGTAATAAGGAATAGGACACCACTTCCTAAAACGATGATTCTCCCTCCTCCGAACCCTCAGGACGTGGCCTATTTCCCCCACCAGATGTTCAAGTTGAATCTAGAAAGACCATAAGAAAACAGAGGACTGTTAACTTTCTGTATGCCATGTGATTACAGCGAAACAAGCTCTGTAAAAAGAAGTTGAAAGTTGCATTCATGCCTTGTAGTCTCTAGACTAGAAAACGTAAGTGTTCAGTCTTCAGGAAAAGCAATCTGGTGCAGACAAAAACCTGCGTTTGAGTTACTGTTAGCACCCTACTACCCTCAGGAGACTTATTTTCAACAGAGTATGGTTTTCTCTTTGACACCAGGCAGCTCATCTCCAGCATGACTGCCTGTTCATGAGCACTTGGTTTCTACACAACTTCTGGAACTACCAAGTTCATATTAATACACACCTTGAGAAATATTCAAATTAATAAAAACCAAACAAACCCCCCTCGCACCACAACACTTTGTCCTTATGCTCAATACAGACTTTTTTGGTTCCAGATAAATAAAAAAAATGATGTTTCTCTGTCTGGGCTTATGAGGAAAAGTGTATGATGTACACACTGATACAAACTAACTCCACGGGCTGTGAACACTGAAAAACCAGAACAGGAGGGATAGTGTTCCAGGTTACAAGTAATTTAAAAAAACAAAACCCAAACCAAACAACAAAAAAACCCCACAACAAAACAAAACAAACCCCAAAACAACAACAACAACAACAACAACAACAACAACAACAACAACAACAACAACAAAACAAACCAAAAAAACCCAAACATTAGGGAGAGTGCAGAGTGATGCAAGCAGGAGTTGAAAGAACACCACCTGGAACCAAGAGTATGAATGGCAGCTCTGTCAAAGGAAGAGGCAAGCAACTGCAGTCTGTTATGGCAGTGGTATGACTGGTGGGTAGATGCACATCAAGCAGGTTACAGTCTTTATTCTTATAGCACTGCAATAAACTTCTGTAGACTCTAGAGCAGTAATTACATCAGCAAAAAAAAATTGTTTCCCGGAGCAATATTTAGATTCCATGGCAGTGAGTGGCCAGCCAAACAGCAGGCTCCACCTAAAATGAAACTCATGGCCTATTCTGCATTTAGGGAATTTCATGCTTTAAAGGGAGTCTATTATTAAAAGCAGATGTTAAAAAAAATGTAGCTTACTTGTAAATAAAATCCTTTAAAGTTAACACTGTTTATTTGACAGTATATTATACCCTTTGCTTTGGAGTTTGTCCTGTTTCTGGGCTTTATTACTAAGATACTTAAATATAGGCTATTAATGAATCACCCTTACCCACAAATCACCAAGATGACTGCAAAGC
Organism: Empidonax traillii; assembly: GCF_003031625.1. NCBI lineage: Eukaryota > Metazoa > Chordata > Aves > Passeriformes > Tyrannidae > Empidonax > Empidonax traillii. Next base: position 442,001 of record NW_020955657.1, on the reverse strand, counting down.
ATTGGTAGCACCTAACTCCTACAATTTTTTTTTTAAACTTTTTTTGTGTGTGCGTGTTTTATATCTTTGAAAATACAGACGGAGATGGTAGGTAGCACACACACACACACCACACACACGTAATCTAATACTAAACCATATGTTGAAGAAGAAACACGTATTTTAAGATTTTTTTCTGACTTGAAGTAACCACTTTACTTCTGAAACATGAATCAGAATAAACTACAGGAAAATGTTAAGATAATGGCCTGCTGAAAATGCTTGGCAGAACAGCTTTCAGAAGAATGTTCAGCTTTTAAGTACAAAAATGGCCACATCTTCAGGAAGCAGTTTCATGAATACTCCTTCAATACTCAGATATTAAATTGAAACATTATTGACCTATAATCCAATATCCAGTATTCTGATATAAGCAAGTAAGCATGCTAATACCGGCTGCCAAGTTTAAGAAGTATCCGAGATAAAGTGTCAATTTCCTCTTTGAGAAGCTGCTGTGGTAACTATATCCATCTATAATTACACTAACGTCCCAGACCCAAGAGAAACCAACACAGCTGAGTCCCAAATTACCCCTCAGTAGTATGGAAGCAGCACCTAGGAGATACACAAATACTGAATAGGGAAGCCTGGAGTATTCTCAAAGTGATTCTGATGTTGCAGAACAATGCCATGTTCATGCTCACACTAAAATGTTTTATCACATATGGAATCACTCTCTTACAAGTACATAGGCTTTAATTCATCTTTATTATAGTTTTCAACCATATTCTTTTGGTAAAAAAAAGTAAACACACACAAACACAATTAAAGAAAGACTTAATGATGCCTCATTTAAAAAGCTGCTGTGTACTTATCTGAACAGATAAAAAGATTCTCTCATACTTAGGAATTAAAACAGAACCAAACTTGGACAAGCCATTAATTAATGCATTCTCTCACAGGGACTTGGAAAACAGTACTATCAGATTCATCTCAGTGTCAAGGAAAAACTACCAGTGTACATCTCTTTTAATTTTCATACAAAGCTGGATAATTAATTCTTGCTTAGAGGAAAGTGGTAGAGGTTGATGGTTAGGCTAGAAGATCTGTATTTGGAAGTCATTTTAGATCCCTGTTTTCAATTCTATATCTAAATCATGTCTCCTCTTCTAAGCACTGTGACTCAGAGCTGTTAAAGGAATGAATAATTTTAGAGACTGTCACATACCCAAATCTGCTTACACTAGTTCGTGCAAATGCATGTTGAACATTTTTAACACTACTGTACCTGAAACTTTGTTTTGGTCCTGGAAAACAAAAGGATACACGCAATTCCTCTTCATCACTGCGCAGCAGAGTTATGCTTATTTATAACCTAAAATAGCTGTGTTCTAAGTAAGAGGCTTAAAAGCCACCACGCTCTATTACTTATATTAAGTTATGCATCTTTTCATTAAAGCAATAAAAATTCCATTCTAGGGCATCAAACACTTGTTATTATTGTAGAAAAAAATGCCAGTTTTATACAAGTTATATAAATCCATTTACAGACCTCATTTTATTTTCAAAATGAAATTAAGGGTAAATCTGTCCACAAAGGAGAAAAGTGTGCAGGCATCTGAACTGTCGTTTAAGTATCCCTCTGATAGGATCAAACTGTTTTTAAATTCCCCACTGTGCTCAAAATACCAGCATTGTACAATGCATTCCAAAAGTTAAAGGTACAGCTAATACAATAAATGGCATGTAATACATTCTCAAAAACACCCATTAAAAAATTGTAGCCCTACTGTCCATGTTCCCTAGGGGAAGCAAAATCTAGAAGGAAAGAGAATACATATGACACCCAGAAAGATACTATACCCAGGATTTGGCAAGAAAGTAAGAGGCATTTAAGTAAGTAGGGCTCTTACAGTCTCATGTAATCAAAAATTGCACAGGCACTGCTGCCCAGAGCAGATCAGAAAACACATATTTCTGAACAGAGGGAGTGACTGATTGTTGCATTGCACACATTTTCTGAATCTCTTGCAATATTAGCCTGGTCTTGACCGCACAAGCCTCACATCATTAAGTATACACCAAAGACTTGGGAGGTAACTTCTGCTGGGATGATGCAAAACATGGGTACTCCCAGTTATGGTTTATTGTTCAGTGTAAAACCCACCTTGAGCTGACATCTATCATGCAGCATAGCATTTGTTTCTCCTGCAGAACATACACATGGGAGATGCTCTCTGCCGAGAGTACCGGGTGGCCATTTAAGGTGGAGGCCTTAACTTCATAAACCTACTCTATCGAGCTTCCTCCACTGCAGCCCCACAAACCATCCCATTCCACTTGTCCAAGCTGACCAAGTATTTCTGTAAATCCCCTTCTTCAGCTCTGTGCCACATCCTGTCCCCTCTATCACAAGCCTCCTCACTCCCTTTGCTTTCAGGTCTCACCCAAGAGCATTGCATGGCACTGACCACCAAACTTGGGAAGTTTCAATTCTGTTACTATCACTCTGTCAAGTAATAAAGGATAATAAAAGAATGTTTTATGTCAGAGATGCCCTCACATGTAACCTTCTGAGCAAACCCTCATAGAGCACTTCAAAATTAAGATTAACACAGAGTAGCAGCATAATCTTCAGGAAAATGTTTAATACAGCACAAGCGCAGGCTCGAGAAGCTAAGCAGGTACTACTTTTCATTAGCAATAAAACTGGGGATTCTTTGGTTTTAGCTTGTTTTTTGTTTTGTTCGAGTTTCCTTGTTTTGTTTAGGAGCTGCAAATAGCAAGTTAGTCAACTGAGTATTTGGCATGACACATGGTGCTATACCTGCAGCATGCAAGTGAAAAAAAACCCTGAGCATCTCAGTGTAAAGATAAATATACATGTGTAACAAATTTGGAAGAATCTGATCCTGGAAAAGACTGCCTCCATCCCTACCCCCCCATACACACCCACTTCTGTAAGCCACGTGCCAAGCAGTTATCAACAGCCTTCCTTCAAACAATCAACATTTTTCAATAACAATGGCTTGTGAACACATGCAAAACTCAACTGATGAAACATATATTTCAGCTTCACAGACCAGAACCAGTGCTCTACTCGGTACTTCTTCAGGTTGGGGGAAGGGGGAAGGGTTAATTTGTTGTTTGGTTGGGGTTTTTTTTTAAATATGTTTATATTGTTCAGTATAGGCAGCAATAATGGGCATTACATATGCGGAGAAAAAGTAAAACCGATTAAAGTTCAAGAAGTGCAAGTTTTTGGATAAAACAGGCATTTTTCAGTCATGCCTAAAAATAGTCAATATTTTCCCATTAATGTGCAGAGGATTAGATAATCCATTACCTCTAATAACTCCTAGCATACAACACAGTGATAGCTGAAAGGATGGTAGCCTAAAATCCAAACATCAAGTGGCATTTAACACCCCTTTCAAGAATGCTTCTTATTCTTGATTTTAATTTTTTAGATAGAAAACTGTACGGTATGGCCTCACTCAGAAGCATCATTCTGGTAACAGTTCAGTGGTTTCCATATTTAAACACTTAGGGACACGAGAAAAAAAGCTGGCAGGGAAGAGCCAGCCATGCTTAGGATGGAAAAAGCCAATCCTGCACAAGGCACTGTGTGGTCAGTGTCAGTGCAGTGAGGCTGACTGACTTGATCTACACCATCAGTTCATAATTAGTGATTAAAAAGAGCCCAACGCTAAAGGCACTGCAGAGTGCTCTCAACACCTTCAGTGATCACGCCAGGACAGACTGAGCCCTCAAAACCATGGCTCCATCAGACACACACTTCATCAGCAGTTACCAATATCAATTGTACTGGCAATTGTCGCCCCCGTGTCTCCTCAAAGTTTCCTCTATGCACAATTCATTTCCTCTGCAAACCCAGAGATAATTCTATGATTGCAAGATGCTAATAGTTATTCTGGGGCTGAAAGCATCCAGTAAAAATCCTTCCTCATTTGGATCACATGTAGATTTGAGTCCAAAGAGAAACCTTCCTATTAAAACCTATTTTCTTGTACAATTAAAGCTTGCATTACCTGTATTACATATAGTTTTTTCTGTCACAAAGTGACACTTTTTCCTTTCCAGAAAAGAAGCTCACGAATTAAAAAATATGTTTGAAAAAGGTATCTATTCTTTTTTCATCACTACTGCATCGGGATATTAAGCCTCAGTTGGCTGAGATTAATCAGCACACGTCATGCAAGAAATAATGTGCAACAAGAGGTGCAGTTCTATTTAGCACTTGTACAGCGTTTTCCATGAGCAAATACCTGAGCAAACATTAACAACTCGCAACAACTTTGTTTCTTTATCTTTGGCATGCAGCCTACAGGAGATGATTTAAGTGACCTTGTATTGTTGCAAACCTACTGGAGACAGAGTTATGTTATCTCCACTGAAATCAGAACTGCAGGGAAGCTGAGTAGCAAATTGAAATTCCTGATAATTTCAAACTCAGCAACTCACTGTCTGAAAAGGAAAGGAATACTTAAAGACTGGCGTCACGAACAATTGCATGGCAAAGACACTAAACGCTACTGCATCACAAGGTCATCCACTAAAGTGCACATGTGCTGGACTTCCCAGGAGAGTCTTAAAAACAAGAACAATCCTATTGTACTGAATGCATTCACTAAACAAAACATCCCTCGAAGTTAAAACAACAGATGATGTTTTTTCTAAAAAAAAAAAAAAAAAAAAAAAAAAAAAAAAAAAAAAAAAAAAAAAAAAAAAAAAAAAAAAAAAAAAGGCTTATCTGACAACACTAGGAGTCAGTGGTATGTAGGTAAATAGCCTACACCTTTCCCTGCCCTCCCATCTGCAATTTGTAGATTGTGTTTGCCGGTAGCAAGAGTGTAAAACTCCCTTGGAGAGGGACAGGATGTTGTTGACCTTATCAGCAACAGCTTATTCCAGTCGGTAGGAGCACCTCCCAGGACATTCAGAGCTAAGCAGATGCCAGAAGCAGTTGCTTCCCAGGCTGCTTTCAATTGCTGTGGCTCCAGCTCCTTGTTATAACTTTCCAAGTCTGCCCACGGTGCACGTATAGCACAATGGCACTGCCACCTGACCTCTGTTGCATCACACTCGATTGAGGCAGCACCCTGAAGGCCATGCCAAAAGATGCCACGTTCATTAACTTCGCCACAAGTAAGGTCTTGACCTCTAATTAAGTTGTCAAAAAAGCAAAGCGTGACAATAGCTTTGAAAATAATTCATAGTGATATTATCTAAATGTCACTAATTGCTACAACAGAAATGGTCTTTTCCAGCTTCACTTGGCCATCCACGTTCCCTGTCTTGGGTGACTGACGGCTAATAATACTAATTATATTTACACATAAGACAATACATTCACGGCTCACCAGATCACACATGCAGTTCTTTAAAGGTGGAGAAAATAGCAGCAATGCAAGGAACCTGTGCACATTCTACAAACAGAAGTGTTAATCCACTACTCTCCTCTTGCTTCTTGAGCTATGGTGCCTAGTTGGGGTAACTGGACATGCAAAAGTGCATGAAGTTTGTTTGACGCTGGAGGCTGTATTTGTGTCAGACCATAAATTCCATTTGAATCGGGGATAGAAAGCACCACGGGGAAGGAAGGAAGCAGTCAGAGTGAATAATAAGGAATAGTAACAAAAGACTTAATGGCAGATTGTCAGTAAACCTTGATAATTACCCATTCACTGAGTAGCTTCTGTAGATAAAGAAGTGATTATTATCTAAGCAAACCATTTTTTCATGCTGAACCCCAGAATAATGCATCTGAACAGCAAGTCACTCAGCAGGGCACTTCTATCAGCCAGTGAAGCTGCCCGGAAACTTTCCTGGCAGAAGGGGACCACAAGCTGTGAAATGAAAGAGTCTTTCACCGAGAGAAGGGGAAGGATGACCTGACTAAAATGGTCATCTGAGACTGCAAGTCTGGAGGGTGGGAGGCATGGGAGAGGAAGGGAGTTGCAGAAAAAATCAGTGTGGACTTTGCTTAAATGATGACTGGAATTTGAAGCAGGTTGTGAGCTGTGTTCCAAGAACCCTCAAGAGGGAAACGAAAATGGAAAGAAAGGCATTTAAGAACTTTGCTGTTTTGCTGAAATATTTGTGTTTCTCGTAAGTTTCTTGAGGGTTTTGTTTGTTTTGGTTGGGGTTTGTGGGTGGTTTTGTTTGTTTGGTTTTTGTTTGATTTGTTGTTTGGCTGTTGGGGTTTTTTTTGTTTGATTTTTTTTTTTTTTTTTTTTTAAATCTGTGTTTGGTTTCACCGTTTCAGTCAGGCTTTGAATGAAGAGGAGCCATAAGGTCGGCAAAGGGTATATGCACAGTTAATGCAGCCTCTTTGAAACCCAACTTTAAGACTTCATTCCTGTAAGAGTAAGTAGGTGAAGAGCCTGAGACCAAAAGTCAGCAAGGGAGGCCAAGAGAGTGTGATATGGTCCACCTAAACCAAGAAATACACTTGGCCCACATCTAGTGTGTTCATTTGCTGCAGTTTTGATTGGGTTGTGAGGCACACGGCTTACACACACTGTTCATTTTACTTCACAATAAAGGCCACAATGTTTTTTTTTCCTTTACATACTACTTTTAAGCCTTTAACAAGATAAATCCACCTTTGCATTTGAGGAACAGTGGCATTTCCTGATAACATTAGATATAGGTACATCAGTAATTAAATTACAAAATAATTTCTTTTAAGCAATTACTAATGTTTCAACATAACCACTTTCATTCTAATGGGTATACAGGAAAAGTGACAAGCAAAAAGCTCACAACATGCAAGGTATTAGAACAAAACAAGAAAAAGTACATCTAAATCATTAGTAAAATACAGCCAGAGCACTGGCAATAAGCCCAGCTACTGTCTGTTGTTTATAATCTCACACATCACCAATACAGCAACTGGAGATTTATCTCTATTTTCAGATAGCAAAGGATGTAGCAGTCACCACACCACATGTAACCAATCACTCTAAGACAGAACAAAGTAAAGCCAAAAATTAATTGTGTATATTTGTATAAATGAAACAATGTTTATCTTAGCACAGGAAAAAACACAAGGGACTTTTTAAAATTAAAAAAGTTATATCAATCCTGTTTGAAGTGACCATCTCCCATTGTTCTGCCTTTTCTCAAAGTTCTAAAGATTTGAGCTACAGTGAACTCTGTTGTTGACTGCTGTTGTCTTGAAGTTACTCAGTAGTTGTTACTTAAGCTAAAATACATGTAATAAACTACCATTTACTGCTGGACACATGGAAGGTTTTCCCTTCAAAAAAACTGGTGTGGTGTTAGAACACAAACTTAAGCCGCCCACACTTCTCAAATGATTATCCAAGTACCACCAGTCCTCAGGTTTTCCTTACACTTAAAAATATATATAAACAAGAAACTGATCATCAGCAAGACACCCATGGAAAAGACTGCTTCTAATTTCTAGTTTTAAGACTGAAGAACTACTTAATCAACAGATTTTAGTTAGGTCAGATTTAGTTACCAAGGTCAAATAGCAACTCACATAAAGCCTTTCAAGTTTTTGGTGTTTTTGCTCCATAACTGCCTCATGGTCAGTTGGGAAAAAGAGAAAATCATGAGCTTTAAAGTGACATTGGCCATATATTGGCTATTGGATAACTGGAAAATCTGGCATGACCTTTTATCTGGTAAGTATGGAAGTGGTAAGCAGCCTGTAAGATACAGGGGCAATGCCAACTATGCAAACAAAGTCTCCAGCTCCTCACAAGGGGACGCAGAAGGGAAGCAGAGGGGCAGCCACTGATCTCTTTGCTCAGGACCAGTGACAAGACTCGAGGAAATGGCATGAAGCTGAGTTGGAGGAGATTTTGGCTGGATATCAAGGAAAGGTCTTTCATCCAAAGGGTGACTGAGCACTGGAACAGGCTCCCCAGGAGAGTGGTCACAGCACCAAGCCTGTCCAAGTTCAAGAAGCATTTGGACAATGCCCTCAGGCACCTGGTGGGATTCTTGCAGTGTTCTGTGCAGAACCAGGACTAGGACTCAATGATCCTGATGGGTCTCCTCCAATTTACCATAATCTATGGTTCTATGACTTGGTGTGAGCACCCGAGCTAATTGTGCTTGTGCAGACTTTTAGTAGTGCCTGTCAGTTTCTTTTGACCAGTAAATTTAGTGAGAGAATACAGATACTCAAAGAATCTTTTGGATGGCCAGGTGGACATCCATCATGTTGGAACCCACTCAACTGCAACATTACCTCAGCTACTAGTACTGGTAGGCTAGACCCATAGCTCCATCTTGCCTCCTGTCTACTGCTAAACCTCTCAGAACATTGCTTATTTTGCTGCTTCCGCACAGTAAACTGGTTTTCATCAAGTTTAGAGCTGCTGTCCATTTTTTCCTCCCCATTATTCTACAAAGGGGAATACAGACACAAAGGCTGCAGATAAGAAAAAAAAAAAAAAATTCAACATCTAACAGAATTGCACACAGTCCAGAATTACATCAATTGATCAGTATTACTCTTGCTGTAAGATGTATTCATAAGGTACAAGCCACTATGGCACCTCATTTTTGTATTATAAATGCCTACATGATATTTCAGCTCATGACGAAAGCTGTTTCTTTTTTTTTTTTCTCTACTAGCAAGACTGGGTAGATTATTCGACTGAACTCCATCACCTTAATATACTCCATAAGTGCCAGAAAAGATCTGTGTTGTTCTTAAAAACACTTTACAATATTTTATACCTACTAAAATGCCATTGTAGGAAGCAATACAATCTCCAAATTCATAACAAAATATGTATTAACATCTCAAAACTATCCAGAGTAGAAAAACAATCTATTTATAGTAGATTTTGTCATTCTTGTAAAGGACATAACCACTGTTACAGGATTATAGCCTTCTATTCTGAAACCCATGTCAAAGCCAAACAAAACACAGCGAATACATAGAGACAAATCCCTATTCCAAGAAATTATTTTGTTTGGAGTCTTCAAGGACTAAACTCAATCTCTAAAAGTACTTCATGACTATAAAGGAAGGCAAAAAAGTTTCACTATCTGTCTGATCTTCATGAGGCCACTGACAGAAGTTTGTGCTGTGGATTGACCTCTAGATCTAATATTTGTCTGTCTCCAAAATCAAATATTAAGGCAGCAAGTTAAGCTTAGCTGCTTTTACTTCCATGAATGCAATGAAGGGTAACTTCAAGAGTCAAAGGGAAAAGAAAGCAATTGTTTAGCATGAAAATACAATCCACTTCAGCCGCCAGCAAAGACCATGTGAGATTTCACACCACCACATCTTCCCACGTTGTTTATCCTCTACATCACATGCACTGAGAATCAGACAAGTTCTTTTATGCGTCAGACTCTCTGTATGGAGAACATCAAGTGCCCACACATGGCAGGCCTTAAGGGGAAGGAGAGAAAGAGCAAGCAGGCTCTCCCCCTAGTTCCTTCCCTTAGGCCTCATCTGAAGGAGTTCCACTTCTCTAAGGGATGAATAATGATATGCACAGATTTTCTGTTCAGCAGGCATAGGTGGCCTTCCCTTTCATCCGATCAGGGCCACAGCTTGCATGCCTTCCTCCAGGCAGCCCATGGAAGCTCAGTTTTCGGCTACCCCAAGCCAATGCTGGGTGTTTAACTCTTTTGCCTGATGATCAGCAATATCAGCTGCCTGGCACAATGACCCCAGCTCAGTACTAATGGATCAATCTGCACATCAACAACCTTCCTGTTCTCATCTGAATAGTCTCATCAATAATGTGTGATTTACTAGAGCACTCAGCGCTCTCACTACAGTGCTTTTTGCTAATTTGGATATCCCGCCCCCTACCAGATAAGCTAGGGTAATTCACAGAAGCGGACAAGAGGCACAGACAGACATCTTCTTTTTGTTTTAATTAAAGATTCACTTGGCTGCTATTAATTAGTTCTAGGGTAGACTCTATTTGCATGTCACAATCATCAAGTTACTCTTATATTACTTCTATTACAAGTTACTCTACTCAAGACAAGAGCTATTACTGGTTTGTCTGTTGTAGTCTTGATTCCTCCTCTATAAGGAATACTGTTGCTGCTACACCAAGAACACCTACTACAGGTTGCCTGGCTCGTATTTTGGTTTCTTCACAAGATTGACATCCATTTTCTATAATAATGGAGCTCAGCAGCTCAACAACCCAGAGATTTTCACCTTCCCAGTATAAAGCCACTGCAGATTAAAAATCTATAATGAAAAGATGCACAGAGTATAAAATCCTGAAGGGTAGTACAGTGCCCAGAGTCTCTTTGGAGACAGAGCACACAACCTCGGGAAATGTAAGCAGGCTGGCTGTGCTATCAGTCCCTTTCCCATCACCAAAAACATCCCTGTTACAACCATTGCCTCTTTGTCACAGGTCATGGAGGGGCTGACATGAGAGAGAAATGCCTAGTAGAGATATAGATCTTAGAAAACGTTTCCCCCTTGATTCTTAGAGGTGACCAGACCAATATCCCTAGTCATGCTCCCCATCACTATCAGTTTACTCTAAACACATTTCAAAGATTGAGACTGCACACCAAGGCTATATTGGATTTTGTGGAGTGCATTTAGTGCAGTGGCTATGAATGAGTAACTGATGAATTCAGACTTGGTTCCAGGAGCAAATCACCAGTCAGTGGCGAGGTAATTCTCATATTTTTCAAAACACACTTTTCAATAATTCATGTGAAAGGGTGGAGCAGCAGAGGGAGAGCAAGGATTTGTAACAGATTTTAACTCTTCAAGGGAGAAGAGAGAACACCTGAGAGCTTTGTGAGTCATGAAAAAAATGCAAAGAGCATGTGGTTTTTGGTTTTTTTTTGGTTTCTTTTAGGAATCTACGTCACGTATCTTAGGGGTTCCCTTCCATCTCATGAGATAGGAAACTCAGAATAACACATATGCACCTTTTTCTTTGCATCCTGTAACAGCATCTTTAACAGATTCAGTTAATAACTGCAAAGGATTATATAAATAATAAGCTGAAAATGGGAGAGCTTTCATTGCCAGAGACAGCAAAAGGCTTCCAAATTTTATGGGTTAAAAAAGCCAATAAATTTAACAGTCTTTTGAAGATGCTAGTATAATCCTTCAAAAACTGAAGAGAACAGATGACTCAACCATATGGCCAAGTTCCACCAAAATTCTGTCTTGTAATCATAAAATATGATGTAATTCAGTTTGGTCCCAGGAGAAGAAAAGGCGTTAGACATATGTGACATGCACGAGCATTCCCTGGATCCATCTGGCTAGCTGTTTTAAAAAGGTATTACACAAATAAGCAGGGTTTTCTAGAAGACTCCAAGATAAATACTCCTAAGCTTTCTCTTGGAAAAGAAATGGGTCTTAAAATCTATATTAATGCATCAACCTTTATTATTACAAAGACTGTTCAGCTAAACAGGTAAAATGAACAAGTTGTTACACCTTTCTGCAGCCACACAGCTTTAAAGAAGTTTGCTTTTATAAACTTTGAAAGCAACCTGTGGTTTATTACTACTTCACACTTATTAACATGAATCTTCTCAAAAAAAAAAAAAAAGACTTTAGAGGAGTATTTGGAAACTAAAAGCAGCTTATGTTTTAAAATATCTGGGAAAGAGAAAAGAATACATAACAGTTAAGAATACACATCACTAAATGGCAAAAAATGTAAAGACTGAATGAAAAGGAAAACTGTTGGAAGGAAATCGGTGTCATAAACTGTAACAAAGAACAGACTCTCCAATTCATTAAATACCCAAATATGTGCAAAAGAATCAATACCCCAGTTATTCAAATATTTCACGTAATCTCCTGGAATTAATTGCAATCGTTCCACATGTTGTTATCACTCTGGTCCTTATTACATTCAGGGTGCCATTTAAGAAGGCATGTACAGATGCCTTAATCAAGCACGTAATATCTAACAGTTCTACAAAAAACCTTCCACTTTTTATTGTAGGTGGTTTAAAAAAACCAGAATTGTTACTGCTCATCTCCACCTCACTAACAAGCATAGTCCTAAGAATGGAACTCCTGTTCTCAAGCAACCTGTACACTACAGGTCCAAACCAATCTCTCCACTGTTTCTCCAGTATCCAAAGACAATGGAGAAAAGTGAGGCAGTAATCTTGAATTCAACAGATCAGCTCTGTGCTACCAGCCCAACATTTTTTAGATGACGGTAGAACAAAAATGGTTTAAAGCCACAAGATTTGGCTACGCTGTCTTAACCACTCACGCAGAAAGCTGCATTACTTTCAATTGTATGGTCTTCTCATGCCCCAGCCACTAATTTCTGTAATCTTCTGGCAAGGGCTTTTAATGGTAACTTGAGTCAAGGGGTGAAGTCTAAACTGAGGAGAGGCTACAGCCACACTTTAATTTAAGGTTTGACTAAAAACCTAGGGATGGATATAACAGTCACTCTGGCAGCAGCTGAGGACTCATCTTTACTATAAAAGGATGCAACTTCAGAGGACTATCATCTCTTACATTAAGTATATTTTATGCCATGCACATCCCACTACAGAAATATTGAACTATTTGTTGAACCAGCCATTTTGAAAACTAAATATCTTGCTTATGTAGCTAAATATGGGTTTGAAAAGGAAGCTTTCAAGAACTTGGCCCTCATGCTAGGATTTTAAACTGTTGAATTACCAATTACCCCATTTCAGTTTAGTTTTATTTTTCTAAAAATCTTCACCACACAGAGGGGAAAAAAAAAAAATCAAGGACTTCTATTTGGAAAGCTTCCCATAGTATTTCCCAATAGCCCAGCAATTATTTCTGAGAAATCAAATTTTTAAGATTTTGGCCTGGTATGTTGTTTGAATGGGAAGAGGTTAACTAAGAAATCAACCTCATGTTACTTTTCCAGAAAAGGTTACAGTGAAGATACTGCTATTAGCAAAATCTGGGAGTAATATTACTCTAGTGCCTACAGAAATTACAGTGAAGTGTGAACAGACAATTCCTCCATAATCTCACCACAGAACATTGCTATCTGCTTGAGAAAAAAAAGCTCCAAATGCTCTTCAGCATCTTTAAAGAACCTTACAAAGCTGAACGATTAGGCGCTGGAAAGTGTTTCCTTAGGAATGAGGAAAGTTTTGGCACGCACTCTGCAATGTCACTATAAATTAAACCTCTGTGCTGCAGCTGTCCAAGGCTTTGTACTCAGTCCCTGACACAACACGTTGCCTCAGGCTGCTTGCTGAATGCCTGCCCAGCCACTGAACTGGTTTTATTATGCTCCCCCTTGTAGAAAACTGGACTGTTAAGCTCACTGCAGGCTGGCCATCTCCAATGCCACTTTCTCTTAGGCAAACGCTCTTGACTGTACAAGACATCAATCCCTGGGCCAAGGCTTCAGGATTGCTGGGAGGTTACCTGAAGTCTCCATCGCATATTAAAAAGAGCTTTTATGCACTAGCTTTTCACACTGGAAATTCAAAGACAATAATCGACATCAGGTATAAATGAGGGGAAGAAGAATTCCACCGCTCCAATTCAGTTTTGCTTCGGGATTTTGTTTTATTTTGGTGGAGTGTCTTTTTGTTTTGTTTTGCTTTGCTTTTTAATGAAGGCAGAAAACATTTTGGCAAGTGAGAAACATTTTGAGAATATTACACTATTTGGAAATAAATTAGAAGTTTTAGATTAATATTGAGCTTCATGGGTAGCTAGCCACTTCCTTAGCTTTGTTTTATTGTAGTATGCGTCATTCTTTTATTTCTATGCCTATGCAAAAAGTTTTCCAAACATTTAATGTCAAACAGGAAAACTGAAGTGGAAAGTGGATGACAGCCAGTCTAACTGAGCTTTATCAACACACTCCATACATCCTGACACACTATACATGCTCTGGGTTACCGCAAGCACTGTAGCCAGTCATGCCACTGCTATTTTAAGAGATGTCACTTTTTGTGACGATAGAAACGATAGAATTTCAATGTAAAGTCCAAAATAACATACTATGTTGTTTATGACCATATGCTGTTTGCATGAGACTGGGACACACAATAAAAAGGCAATAAAAATAATCCTTGCACGTCAGTACAAGTAGAAAAAGTAGATGCTGTAGTGCAACATTTTTATTACTTTTAAACCATCAAAAATTATTATGTTTAAAAAGTGGATATTTAGCCTGTAAAACTCCTGGCTTATATTATATATTATTATATATTCCACTGTCTCAACATGCACCTCCCACCAAAGCAAGTCAATATTGTTTTTTTGTTGGCTGAAGGAGCAATCACTGGGGAGACAAGCACGGAAAAGATTTATTCTCAACCCAAGAAGTTAACTGTGTTTCAACACATGGTCTCTTCCGACGTTGGCAGTTTGGGACTGAACTCTGAACCCTTTCAGAGGAGTGGCAGAACCTGTTTCATGGATGATCTCTACAGAAAACACTGGACCATAAACACAGAGCTAATTACTTGTGCCCAGTAAAACCCAATGTTTCTTGCTACTGCACCACAGCAGCCACTACCAGTGCTTATTTTAGACAGAGCTATTGAGTTATGTCAGGAGAAGCCTGGTTACCTTGGAGACCACTCCTAGACAGCTCTGGCACAACTCACAAGATGTATTTTACCAAAATTTTTCTCTCTCTTGCATACAAGTCAGTCAATTTCTATGTGCTTGAGCAGATCACAAGGACACAAAAGGAAAGAATCATCAAATCAGATCATACTTAAACCAGTTTCCCAGCATAGCTAGAATTTCAACATAAAGGAGAAAATAACTATGCCCAGATCCTACTATATATGCGAGTATTATGTGGTGTGATAGAAGACTTCTGTACACATATGTTTATTTTTGTTTGTTTGCTTTTGTTAGGGATTCTACAGATAAGAAGCCATACCAAAACACGTAACATAAACCAAATTTATTCACCAAAGTAGGCTTTCTCCCTACCAAAGGTAGAAAACATACCAATTATTTCATTGGCTTAATACAATCTGTAGGACAAAGAGTTGGTATTTAGGGACACATGTTGCAATAAACACTCGTGTTTACTTTAAAAATAACAGAACAGGTTAATTCTAAAATTTGAAATCCCCTTCTAAACCGACCCTAAAATCATTTGTGTCTGGAAAATAAACTGCAGAGCCCTGCAATATACACAATCACATAAGAACTGGAAAGAGCTATGAAAACAGGAGTTCAACACATCTACAATGATGCATAGTATTCAAGAATACATTTGTTCTGCTTCTGAGGACAGCACAAAAGGGCATTTATTTCACCAACAGCTGAAAAAAGAAGGGCAAAGAATCCATTCAAATAGTACAATTGCACCTGATTTGCATGGTTAGGCATGCCAGTTTCCTTAACTATTTAGGTGGGAAGATGAAGCCTGTTATCACGGTGACCTTTTCCACAGTCAGCTAGACTTAGATGTATGCTCTGTGTTTACCTGTTTTCCACACAGCTGGGTCAGCTGCAGGCAGTCTTCAAAAAGGCAAAAGGATTAACTCTTTGCAAAGCATTCACTTCACAGTCACTCTACAAGCACAGCTAGGAGAAAAGGAAAATTTATAACTGTGCAATTAAAAAGAAAAAGGCACAGACTTTCATGTATGTATTTTGAAACTGCCACAGGGAGATTGAACACAAATGTCACCCATTATTAAGGCACATGAATCTGTGTACATCTCAGGGATAATCAATCAGCCAGAGTAACACGGTCAACAAAAGCTCCAGGCTGGCCAGGACAAGGAAAACATAATTTATTTATAATTCATTGTGCCAATTTAACAATTTTCTCCTGTTTCATCATTTCTTCTGAACAGACACACAAATCCAAATTTAAGTCTCTGCCTTTTCTTACTGCATCTGCACAGCTCACCTATTCACAAATCAAAACACATGCAGTAATTGCACTTTTTTTTAAAGCAAAGGAATGTTTATCACTAAAGTGTCAGAAGTGAATTCTTGCATAAATCAGGCGCTGGGAAAACAGGTGGTTCCACTGCCTCAGTTTAATCCTGTATACAGTGTTGTCAAACAGGACTTCTAGATCCTTTCAACAGAGATGTGTTCCCTATTATGCTAGCACATGTAACACCCTCCTGCTTCTTAAGACTGCCTAAGGACGTACAAGATATGTGACATCTCTACTGCTCTAATGACCCACAGCATTATTCCAGCAACACGTATGTCAAGGTGGATACACTTTTGCAAAAAAACTGACTTGACATTCCTCATCTCTGCAGAGGTTTAGCAGATGTTTCCAGCACTCTGCGACGAGTCAGTCCATCACCACAACTTAGGCTCTTTAGGTACTTGCACCTAACTTCCCTCTCAAACTTTCCACCCTTTAGGTTTTATCAGAAGTAGAGCAAAATTCATACCCCTATTACCACTGCAGCCACCTTCTATGCTGCTCAGCCCCTGAGCTACAGATAGCTGCAACTGCACTGCAGCAGCAAGAACTTCATCTCCCATTAGGCAAACAGCTCATCTTCTGCTTGGAACGAAGCCAGGTGAGTAGTGAGTAACAGATACATCAGGAGCCAAAATTAAACAGCTCAACAACATGCACACAACTTGCAGACAACATGCTCTACAAGGCATGAACAGTTTCAATGTTCTCAGTGGGAAACACTGGTTGCAGAAGGGCTCCCCTGCGTCTAGGCCAAAATGCCAAGGCTAAGCAAGACAATCAGTTACCTTTGCATATTGTACATAATTACAGACCTATTTTTAGACCTCAAAGGTGCATTTCCCCCCACCATCTAAATACTGTGAAGTTGTACATAAACACAAGATTGCTTTTTATTCATGACTTACATTCCAAAAACCTCAAACAGGCATCAAGTTCTTCTCAAGATAAAAATCATTTTAAAATTCTTTCTGGTTTTAATTTCTTTTGGAGAATGCTCTAAAGAACAGGGGGTTGGGAATGGAACATATTTCTGTTCATATTTTTTGAGTTAGCCTTCCCCCCTCACCCCGAACTTTCACCTCCTTGCAGACGTTCATGCCTGTTGAAAATTAAAATGTCTGCATTGCAGGATGGGCCATTATAATTCAACACATGCTGTTTTGAAGGAGAAAAGGCATGTTTTTGAAATAGCTCTGTTACAGGTCAGGAATGTAAAGCAGAGTTCATATTTCAGATGAAAATGGGAACCAGAGCTTTTTCTTGCAAACCCAACTCAGCTTGCAAGTAATGAAGGAAAAAGAAGTCTGTGTAGTAAGGTCTTTGTAGTGTCAGGCATTTAAGTGTACTAATGAAGAGGCCACTGATTGCTTGGGTTTTACAAAGGGCAGCATTACAAAGTCCTGTTTTTATGACTGAATGCAAGATTTGCTTTTAGAACATACTTTCCTACTGCGGTCTCTGCTCTGCCACAAATGACTCAATGGGCAATCCCTTGGTCTGTATCATTCCAGAGAGCATCCCAGGCTCACAAAACAACTGCACTATTGAAACACCACAGTAGAAACAGAAAAGCTCAAATGAGATGGTATCACAACTATGTATTATATTCCTCTAAGCTATGCAGACTGTGGTTTGATGCATTTTGCTACAAGTCCCAACATCTCTCCACAGAAGAGGGTAAAATCTCTTTGTCTCAAAACTCAAATCCCACAACTGTTTAGTTCATCTACTCTAAACAAGCCTTTCTTTGCACTCAGATTCATGTGTGTGCTTAAGAGAAAAAGATTATGGAAGTCACTACATCTGTACAGTATCAATATCGATACCCTACAGTGAAGCATCTTGCTTACTGGTCTTACCCGAAGATGGATGAAAAGCCATGGGATGGCAAACAAGACCATGAAGACTTTATTCTCTCAGACAGAGCATCTCCCAAACTACTCCACAGAATTTGTGTTGCAGAATTTGTCCAGCCCTGACTTGCATTTGTCTGAGGTACAAGAATCTGCCAGATAGATTTGCTATTAGTGTAATACATCTTGAATGTTCACTACATTACAGCACCTTGTCCAGGTAACAGGCTCATGGGAAAGGCTCCTGAGAAAGAAAGTAAGAATGCTATATCTATCTCCCATACAGAAGATACATGTTTTACATATAAACTACCTAATCACTGCCAGTTTTTAGGCAAAACCTCTGCTGTCCTGACAGGTTGGAGGAGGCAGCAACCTGGACAGAGTAGGCACAAGGCAGACAGCATTCCTGCACGTGCATCTTCAGACGTGTAAGACATGTAAGAGTCAATAATCTCCATCCCTGAAAGGTGAAGTCGGAAAAATTACATCATACAACAAAGCATGATTATAAGAATGACAAAATATCCTTTTTCATTTCCTGTATGCATCCAAGGTGTAAGAGTAATAAGAAATAGGATGCAAGTTGTATCACTAAAGTTCTCAAACGATGACAGTGACAGAGTACAACCATTCTTTGACCAGAAGTTGTGCCTATCAACATAACATTCAAGACATTAGGTAGGAAAAAAAATATCAACACAGCAGAAGGTCTAGTTATTTTATTAGAAACAGTGCAGGCAGATGTATGTCAGAGTTCAATTTATCCTAATATTTCAGTCATGGCTGAAAATGCTGTTGCACAAAGCACTAGAGAAAAAAAATATAACTACCCTTGATTATTCTCAAATTGCAAGTGTAGCCAGATGCTTGCCGAAACAAAGACAGTCTCCAGAACAGCCATGTTAAGTAGCTTTATTAAACAAGTTCAATGTGACGCTACTTTTATAATTCCATCTATTTTACAGAGTGGAACTGGATCTCCTAACAAGTTTATTTAGCATAGGCAGAAACCACAGCCCTATTCTTCAATATAAATTGTCGGCTTTAAAAACTGGTCCCAGCTGGTAGCCTTCTGTTAGCACTACTCTGCAACCAAGAGAAACCTTCAGCCCTTGATAACGGCAGCTTTAGCAAACTCAGCAATACAACTTAGACGATCCAGTTCTTGTTCCAGAACTATTTCTTTAGAAATAAAATTTAATTTGGTGTCAGTCCTTTCTCTCCCCACAGCTCTCCAGGAGGTTTATGCAATCATTCTACAGCAGTACACCTACTCCAAGATTACTGAAAGCTAGGAAGCAGTCTCCAAGATAAATAAGCTCATGCAAGTTTCATGAAAAACTGTGATTATGTTGACAAGAATAATACAGTGCTTCCACCAAAGACTGCAGCGTGAGCTTCAGCTGTTTTGTTTGATCTGTCAAACGCCAAACAGCTACCTGCACTACCTGCTTAAGCAATTTGGACGAGCCCCAGCAGACACTGTCTGATGCCTGACAGGCACATGGGGGACATGGGAGAGAATTGCCTCCACACATGCCAGAGAAAGAGCAGAAAAGGCCAACACTGAGGGCCAGAATGTGAGAACCACAGGTATCGTGATGTAGTAGAGGAGTACAAAACAGCCACACAGGGAGGCCAGGCTTCGCTAGTTCTGTTTCTCATAAAGGACCTTGGGAAATGTATGAAATCTAAGTCTGATTCTGCCCAATCTCAACAAACATTGTAAATGCTCTTACATTTTCTAAAAGGGTCACTTAACTTTCTTACAACTTTTGCAGGCTATGTAGTCAAATTTACAACATAAATCAGGTAGACTTCTTTGCTAAGAAAGGAGGTTTAAGTTGGGGGACTGAGTAGGAAGGTAAGGGAGATCACAAATAGAATGTATTTGGTACTTTCAACATCACGACAGCAACTCCACCCTATTGCCTCACATACAAAAAAAAAAAAAAAAATCAGTTGATTAACTCCCTTAAAACACTCTCTGTTGAGCCACTGAGGAGACAGAACCGCATGAACACTACACTGCTTTCCATGACTGGAAATAATATCCTCTCCCTGTCATTCTCATCAGCTGAAATTACGTTCTCCCCAGAAACTGCATTGCATGGCAGGATTGGTAAGCTTACATGCTAAAAGACAGTTAAGCATTAAGTAAGAGAACACAAATTAACGTCAACTGCTGATTTTCCCCACCACTAGGCTTTCTTGTAACAAAGACTAAGACCATTGTAATTAACTTTGCTCATGAAATGCTATGTTCTAAAGTTGCGCCTAATTAGATGCAATATAATTCTTGCCAGAAACAGATAATGTGTGTCTTTCATCAACTTGGGTGATCAGAATTTATTAATGTTCGGCAAATCCACATAGCACAGATTATGTTTACCCGTTGCTCCACAAACAAGCACGGTGTTTCTTTTAGGTAAGATCATCTGCATTTCATACTTTATGGGAGAGAAACATGGTTTTAATTTTAGAATGAAACTTTATAAGAGAAGAACCCCTCAGACTACATGGACAAGAAGAGGAGATAAAAACAACAGCGCTAAGCAGAGCAAGATCCTGGCCCAGCACAAGCTTTCTGTGGTACAGACAGCACACAATAAGCTTGCAGGGAACAGCAAAGGGATATTGGAAGAGGGAAGGAGGCATGGTTTAGCCATGATGCTTTTCATTATAGCAGTAACAACAACTAAGATCTATTGGTAAGCATAATGCCTCAAGGGCAGCGTGAAAAAGCCACATGAAGACATGCCAAGAAGATCCTCAAAGCTGCAGTAGGACAATAGAGGCCCAGGCTGATGGTAACTCACTCCCAAGTTAGTGTCTTCTGAAGTTAGTTTAGCTTGAAACACTTTTGAACTCCACCCACTATCAGATGAAGAGAAAACAAGGAACAGAACATGGATGATAATGATTCATGTCAGTGCAAGCTCCTATTTTTCTATTTCAAAGAAAGCTCAGACTTCATGTCAGTAGACACATTTTCTTTTCCTTTAGTTTGTTTGTTTTGCTTCCAACCAAGAACTTTTCTCCACGGCTCAGAAGTGGCAGGCCATCTCAAATGTCCTAACCCTTTTCCCACAAAGGGAGACTGACGTGACCTTCCCACGTCTGCAGGAGGAAAAGCAGTGTTGAAGATCCAGCAGAGGTCTAAAGCTGACTTTGCCAGAGAAGTCCTGAAGGAGAAAACAAAATAGTAGGCTGTGTCCTTTGTTACTGTCTTCTCCTACCAAAGCAACCCAGGAACAAAACCAGAAAACTGACCAGAAATACAGGGGAAGGGAGGGGTGTAACATCAGCAGTTCTATAATTTTTAGTCTTCCCAAAGCTGCAACAAATCACACATTTGATAAGGATTAATAGCATGGAAAACCAATTACATCTACAGTTATGAGTGTCAGAAAGACTGAAGAAAACTTTAATTTCATTATTAGGTCCTACCCCCATGTCTGAAGAGTTACAGTATTCAACAAGCAAGGTTGATGTCATGTAGCAGGCACTCAGTTGTAATTGTAGATTCTTAGCGTACTACATGCCTTCAACACAACCACTCATTGTTAATTATTGTTATAGGTGATGGATTTCATAACCAGAGCTCCTAGTCCTCTTTAATAATTACTGTTGTGCAAATATTTCTGACTTCTGTAAACACTGTTACTAGAGATCACCTACGCTAGGTGGTCAGCTGCTGAATTCTGGAAAGCCAAATCACTGTGTTCAGAAGCTGCAGAAGTAGTTACAACTGCATCTTCTGAGTGAGACAGGAGCCGGATATTTTTAAGTTTCAACTTCTGAATGTGTACTGACACTACTGGTCAGCTTATCTAGTTTTGTCATACTTTAGACATCTCGGGTTGATACCCAAGTTTGAAACAGCACAGGACAATGTCTAGTGTGACTATTTAAGGATATTTTAAGATAAGCAGTAGGTTACTTTTGGAACTTGTGCTTATGTGTATGTGTTTGAAATGAGTCATGAAGAGACAAGATTATAAAAAATTCACATCACATATACTCTGTGAAGGAATTTAGTACATTTCTGGTTTACCCTTGCACGTTCAGCGTGGCAGCACTCCGGCAAACATTGCTAATATTTGCAAGATTTGCCCTACTAACCAGCCAGTGGGTAAAACCACCAAATACACCCCTAGAATCAGCCAGATTAGGTATGAAAAAATTAAAGAGCTTTTAGATTAGAAGCTAGGTGTTAGGAGAGCATTCATGATATCTGTTCAATGCCTCAGAAATAGGTGACTTACCATATCAAGTAACCTTCCCCACACAGGAAGGGACTCACCTCACCTATGAATAGCAGGAAGCCCAAGAATCATGCTATGTAGAGATCACTGCCATCTCCAGAAAACAAGCTATTTCCCCTGCAGCTCTTTGAAAAATCTACTTCCAAATTTTCTTTTCTACAAGATGTTCCTTAGTGTTACTTAACTCGATATTCTAGGTGACAAGCAAAACCACCTAAGAGATATAAACAGTCTTAAAACATTTCAGGGAGTGTATGGTACAAAAAGACTTAAATCTGAGTTTGAGTTTTGGGTTTCAGTTTCTTTTTTCTTTAATTATTTGGTTTTGATAGTTTTTAAGAGCATAGATTTGGCAAGGTTTTTCCACTTTTCAGGACTTAGACTTGAAGGGAAAAAAAGAAAAAGGCTGCTTTCAAAAAAACCTATCTCAAAACACATGAATTAGAATTTATGAGATAAAGTCAACAAACGAGGAAGGTAATACATAAATTCCTGCAAAACAGTGTTAATGATTGGAAATTGTGATGAATATTCTTTTCACATTAAACTACCATCATTTCTAGTGTTAGTAAGGTAGCATACCTCTTCAAACAGATGAGAAATGCATATAGCAAGATCTGTTTCACTACATTTGGTCTGTATACAGTTATATTTAAAATCCAGACAGTTTTCTTCCTTAAATTGCAGGCAAAGGAACTCGGATGATGTAACTTAAGAACACACTGAAACTTTCCCCTGTTCTCAACCCAGAAATGCTTATAGCAGCTGAAGCATGCAATGTGAAATAAAGCTGGTTAAAAAGAAGACAAGGGAATTGGTTAGGGAATAGGGGCTTCTTGGCATTCCTTTAAACCATTTCCTGTTCACCCTTGTGCAGTGTAATATAACCCTAAGAAAATACATCTGACCTCACTCTTTTCAGCTGCATTAAAAAGGTTTTAAAAGCAATTTAAGTATCCAATTGCACATTCATAAACAACAACAAAAAAAGAGGTTATACATATTATAGCCTTTGTCTTCCACTAAGACAAGTTGGGGGCTTTTTTTGTTATTTTTTTCTTAATTTAATGAGAACTTTGATTTTCCCTGGGAGACGAGGTCAACAGACTAGGGCACTTCCTGTCTGCAGCAATGTTGTGTGCTTATGCAGACATGAGTCTTCTGACAAACAACTGATTTATTTCAAAGAGGGGGTCATTACAATGGCATATAGCAAGATCACATTCTTTCCTACTTGTTTTGCTTAATCACTGGATTATTCAAACATACTTGAAAAGAAGATGCATTTCAGCTGTGTGTGAAAAGTGACAATTCATCCAAAATCCCACACACACACTGATAACAGGAGGAGGAGACATGTTCTAGGTCAGAGCATGGTCAAGCATTGAGAAAAACTGGGAGTAATCCTACAACTGAAATACTCAAATGCAAAAGATGTAGCCCTACAAAGTTCTGAGCACCTTGTCACCACAAACACAGGTGTCAATTTTTCAGAAAACATCATTAAAGGAGACTATTATCAGGGCCATTAATGGATCCATATTTAAAACCACTCCTTTGAATCTTACTGATGGAAGTATCCATGCAACCCTCATGCAGTCCTATTACACACATTGGGACAAATTCCAGTGCACTGCAAAGGTCAGATTTCCAGCAGTGTGCAACAGCAGCACCTCCACAAACTATCCAGTGATTTTAAACAGAGGGAAACTCAAGAGATGAAAGTTTACAACAACAGCCAGCAGACACACCAAGGTCAGAACAGTCTGACAAGTCTCAAGTTATGAAAGAAGTTAATCTGGGCATGGTAGAAGCTGCTTGTCTCTAAGACAATTTACACAGTCCTCATATTTCCACAGTATTTGAGCACTGCAGAATTACTTTCCTAACCATAACAACGACCTGATTTAAATATTTTTACACATCTCTTCCTTACTTTTAATGTGTATAAGTGGGCTAATAAGCCCCTGTACAAGGCTACAGAAAATTGCATTGAAAAATGAGGGTCTGAGCCCTTCTTCCAATCTTCCAACCTTTCCTTCCTTTACTGCATTATGTTGGCAGTTATCATACTGTTCAACTAGGAGCTTAAGTCAATTCCAGTAGCAAGATTTATGGTACCTGCTCCCCTCCCTCTAAATCAGACTGTACTAAATTTATTTTCAGCCAACTTCAGTGCATGTACCATGTACAAGCTACTTGAAAATGCTTAATTTGTTTTTCCGATGTCAAAGAATGTAATTTTCTGTGTTTGCTGAATGTACAGAGCCAAAACAATCCTACATTTATAAAACTGAAGATACTAAGCACTACTGAAGTAATTTACAGACCAGTGCGGCGAGGGGAGGAGGGAGGGGGAGGGACTCAAATAACAAAAAAACTATTAGTGTTAAAAACAGAAATATAAATTTAAGAAAATTAAATTTCTGCCCCAACCACAGTTATTAAACCCATGGGAGTTACCCAGGAGACAAGAAGGGAGAATAAGTGCAAGAACTGCTGCTGCCAAAGAGCAGGAAGAAATCTGTCATTAAGTAGTATTTAGGTATAATTTCTAGATAGAACACTTTTTCCCTCTTAGCTTATAGACAGACACAACCAGAGTCACTACTGCAGCAAAGAGGCAACTTAGCATTTCAAGAATAAATTATAAAGTGACTTGACCTTCATCTAAAAGTATCATGACACATTGGGGCTGGGAAGGAGAGGAAGCAGACTGTAAATCTAAATTCCAGGAATGGAAGCTCACTTGCATGGACTGGGAAAAATACACCATGGCATAACAATTACATTCTTATGTTACCAGAAGAAAAAAATCCAAGCACATTTCACCTACAAATTAATTTCCTAAACTCGCCTTCCTGGTGTGAAGAACACTCACTTAATGTTTTTCCATTTTGTATCCAAAATTCTCATATTGGACCTGTTGTCTTCCTTCAACACTGCATAGTTAAATGAAGAAGATACTATATATTTTACAAGCCATAGTTGCTCATTTGCCCCAAACTGTGCGAGATACAGTGAATGAGAAGAGTTTGAACACAAGCTTCTATGACCAGAGGAGGGTCACATCTTTTTCCAGCTAACCTGAATTAAAAGAAGAAAATAATAAAGAAATTCTAGTGTTTATCACATAATGTGTAATGACTGACCAAGCATCCACATTTAAAAATGTGAAAAATATAATACATCATTCCAAAATCCTAGGCAATATAACAGAAACCAATGGTCAGCCTTCAGCAGAAGAAACTTACCTGTAGCCATTTTCCCCCACTCACCCTTCATGTTTGCTCCGTCCCATTCACTATATTAGAGTTTAGCAAGCAATATATATTAATATGAATTACTTTTTCTCTCAAATGACCTTCTAAGAAAAGCAAAATTACTCACAAACATAAAAACCCAACAGCTGACATCTGACCTCATGCATCTTACCATCATCTGAGTGAACGGAGATAGCTGCAGTGCACCACCACAGGAAATTTTCA
Source organism: Empidonax traillii (assembly GCF_003031625.1). NCBI lineage: Eukaryota > Metazoa > Chordata > Aves > Passeriformes > Tyrannidae > Empidonax > Empidonax traillii. The sequence goes on along the minus strand of NW_020955657.1, from coordinate 416,496 downwards.
GGAATTTTTAGCTGTGACATTAATCTGTGCTAATGTTCATCACAAACACACAAGCACAACCTTCCTCTCAGGAGCACAACATGCTAAATAACCAGCACAGCAATCCAGCTGAAGCGAGACCTGGCTTGCACACAAGGAACCTACACTAAGAACAACAAAACCAAAACACACTGAGCAACTCTGAGTTTACAAGCAAACAACATATGCATTAAGAAGTGGTATTCACTACTGGATAAAAAAACTGCTGCCCAACATGAAGCCTAGGGCAGCTTCTTGCTGTGCAGTGCTTCACACGCAGAGCCCTGTTTGCAACACCTATTCCCCAAGAGAGCTGAAGGGACACACAGCTGCTGCCTATTGTACTTATGCTCTGACAAAGGACAGGAGACAGTTGTGAGACAAATCCAGCAAAATTAGACAGCAACAGGCTGTTTGTACCAAGTGGGACAGGAATGCAACTGGGTGGTCAAAAAGAAATTCAGAAAAATCCCCCCTTGTGTATGCCATTACTGTGCCAGAAATACACTCCAAGACAGCCTGAATTTGCAGTCCTCCTCCATCGACAACGTAAGGCATAAGCACACAATAAACTGTACAGGTTTCCTTAGTCACAGCTAAAGGAATTAAAGAAAAGTATCCTGCTTCTTCCCCTTATAAGCACATAGAAATAATGTGGTCAACACATGGCCTCCCTCAACATCCCTCTCTCTAGACTGGAGACATGGATTTGATAGACTGTTTGCTGGACAAGGAATTGGCTGGTTGGCTGCCATCCAGAAGGTAGTTATCAACAGCTCAATGTCCAGATGGAGATCAGCGATGAGGAGTCCCTCAGAGGTCTGTATTGGAACCAGCACTGCTTAATGTCTTCATCCAGGACACAGACAGCGAGAGCAAGTGCACCCTCAGTGAGTTTGCAGATGACACCAAGCTGAGTGGCGCATTTAACACATCTGAAGGATGGGATGCCATCCCGAGGGACCTGGACAAGCTCAAAGCGTGGGCTTATGGGAACATCATGAGGTTCAACAAGACCAAGTTCAAGGTTCTTCACATGGGCCAGGGTATCAATATGGGCTAGGGGATGAGGGATTGAGAGCAGGGCCATGGAGAAGGACTTGGGGGTACCAGTGGATGGAAAGTTGGGCATGATCTGGCCATGTGCACTCACAGCCCAGAAAGCCAAACATGTCCTGGGCTGCATCCAAAGCAGGGATGGCAGCAGGTAAAGGAGGGGATTCTGCCCCTCAGCTCTGCTCTGGTGAGACCCCACCTGAAGCATCCAGCTCCGGGGTCCTCAGCATAGGAAAGACACAGACCCATTGAAGATCAAAGGGCTGGAGCACCTCTCCTCTGAGGACAGGCTGAGAGAGTTGGGGTTGCTCAGACTGGAGAAGAGAAGGCTTCAGGAGATCTTGCTGCAGCCTTTTGATACTTAAAGGGTGCTGGTAAAAAAAGATGGAGAGGGACTTTTTAGCAGGGCCTGTTGCAGTAGGGCAAGGGGTAATGGTTTGAAACTAAAAGAGGGTAGATTGAAACTAGATGTAAAGGAAGAAATGTTTTACAGTGAGGGTGGTAAAACACTGGAGCAGTTTGCCCAGAGAGGTTGTAGATTGCCTCATCCTTGGAAACATCCAAGGGGTTGGACCAAGCTTGGACCTACCTGATCTAATTGAAGATGTCCCTAGTCACAGCAGGGGGTTGGACTAGATGACCTTTAACGGTCCTTTCCAACCCAAACCATTCTATGATTGTGGCCTAATGCCTTTAAGAATCACTCTACAAGGCAAGTACACATTTACAGATAAAACAGCTTCTACCCCTGTAGAAGTGCTTTGTGAATACAAAGCACTGCCTCCAGCCAAATCCCCTCATAAACCACTAGAAGGGTTGCATAGAGATTCATAGTTTCAAACCTGATTTCGTTACTACACAATGTCTTTACCCAGAATCAACAGAGGCAAAAAAACTCAAGACACAAATCTGACAATGCACTATGTCTTTTCTTAATGACTAATAGAGTGCTTGTGCATGATGTCGCTCCCTCTGTTTCAAAACGCAGCAATCTGTCTGCAGCTGGGTGTGCAGCAAAACTGCTCACAAATAATACATCAACTAACACTCTGTACCTTCTTGCTGTTGCTTCCTCCTGGAAGATTCCAGAGTTCATCCACATTTCAAGTACTGCCTTTGACTTAAAACTTCCTATACACCTATGGATTATACATCTGAAATACAGACCAGAAGGGCAAGGTCACTGAGAGGCTGCCATTAATCCTACTGAAGAGAATCAGGTCATATTGTAAGCAATGACCTGCCAAACAAACAAACAAACAAAAAAAGCAGGAGGGAATACAACAAACTCGAACTACTTTACACATCATAAAGAAGCCACTGTTGGATAAGCCACCAACCTGAGCATTCTCATTAGCCATGTGTATTTCTATGCTAGATTCAGGGGAAACTCATGCCTCACAGGAACCCCACCATATGCATCCATGGAGCCAGAATTTTGAGTTTCACTCTTGATTCAGTGCTCAGCCAAGCAGACTGCACTCTTTCTTCTGACTTCAAAGAGCACTGTTTCAGGCTCCGGATAAGCAGACAGGTTTCCCAAGTTTACAAGATTCCTAAGAGGTTTCCACCACACACAGCAAAGAAACAAAGATGAAAGAAACAAGGTATGCACCCAAGAACCAAGCCACACAGGTATGTCAGACACATACATATGCATTGGTAACCACATCATTTGCAAAGTTATTAAAACACCTTTGCTTCTATCGTAATCAAGTCAGTGCAAGTGTTGTGGACAACTAGCTGTATATTTCATCTGAGATATACACATGCAGCATAGCTGGGGAATAAGACTCCTCAGACAGCTGTAGAGGAGTAAATTTAGCTTGAGTTTCAGATTGTGCTTTGCTAGTCACCTCTCAAAATCCAAACAGTATAAAGTAGCACTAGTGCTAGGTGAAACAAGAATGACACTTAAAAATTTTTCTACCTCAAAATACTTCAAGGTAAAGTATGGACTCCACATAACAACCTAAATACAGGAAGAGATAATACCTGTGGTACCAATAAATGTGGACAAAAGATGCGAGTCTAAGAAATTAAGACATCTCAAAGCTGTAGTTAAAAGACATTCAACCGTGATGGCTTTTGCCTTCACAATGTTAACAGTATTTTTAAAAGCTTAAGGCTGCAGTTATGTCTAGATTGTTTAGGTCTAGAAGTAGAAAGAATAACTAATTAAATAGCTTTTCACATGTCAGAATAACAACATGAGTCCACACTTGCGATTTCCTGGGAAGAATAGCCATGACATCTGACTGTCCCCTAAGCTTAAGCTTCACATTCAGAACATGGATGAGACATATTCAGAACACCTCAATGAGACACAAGTGTGACAATGTGCAAGGAAGCAGGAATGGGCTTGGTGTGTCCCTAATGCTGGGCACTGGCCTGGACTACACACAGTCAGAACAGCTTCTTGAAGAACAGGACTAGAAAATATTGCTGGAATAAGGCAAATAATACATCACTTTAAGCCTGATTAACTCCTTAGCTTTTGTTGTCTGCTTATATCATTCTTAGACTCTCAAAATATAAGCATAGGATGAAAAGGCTCAAATCTCCGCTAAAAAAAAAAGTATGGGTGTTATATTACTTAGATCATATTAAAGGAGATATTCACAGCAAACTGTCTTTACTAACAACAAAAAAACAAGACAACAACCTTCAAATACAAGGACTGGACCATTTCTTAAATTCTCTCCTTTACATGACTTTTAACTGACAACTTCGACAGCTGGACAAATCAGATTAGACACGACTAGTGCCAAAAAGGAACAGAGGATATAGTGTACCACAGTAAGAACACACAGACTGCTCATTTATAATTTTAAAATTTATTTTACTTTACATTAAAATCTTACTAAAGATAAACAAACAAATGAAAAAAATTACAATTGCTTTTTTTCAACTACTCCAAACTCAGTCCTTCGAACTTTTTAAAGGGACACAAAAGAAATGTCTCTACACAACAAAGATTCATTTCTTGTTACCAATATATTTAAAAATACTACTTTTTTCCAGTTTGCATATGCCAATTTGCCTTTCTTCTTCCTACTCCCTCCCATTTCATAATCCTGTTTAAGGAAATAACCATGTGTTTATTCAAAGTAAGCTAACTCCAACCCAGGTTTGCCTACTGTAATTCCAAACAGCACAGCACAGTTCTCATTTACCAGTTCTCTTTCCTTTCTGTCTCAACCATTGGAGATGCTGCAGGTTGTTTATAGAATATCTGCCTCGAATATCAGCCTTAGGCTTTGTACTTTCCCATCCAGAGAGAGACGATCAGCAGGCAACCCGCAAGAGCCCAGTTGCTTCTTCTCACAGAACAGTTACCAAAATAGTAACTCTGACCCTACAGCTTCAACTGTTCCTCCTTTCTCTCCCGTTTCAGACCATTTTCCTTCCCTTCTGTTTTCCCATACCCTTATTGGTCAGTCTTTGCTTGCTTTCTCAATTACATTTTCTTTCCACCATTAAAAGAGATGCTAAATAACTTATGGGCTGACATTGTCCCCCCCCTCACAGAGGGTTCAGGCACACTAGTATTACAGTTCACCTGAATAAGGTAATTTTAGAAGTGCTCTGGGGACATTCCTATTGTCAGTAATAAAGAAAATACATTACTTGATGGCAGGAGGTTCACGTTGGACTGACCAGAACAGGCAGCAAGCCTTACTCAAATGCACTCAGAAGTTGTTTAATGTCTTTCCTGCACAAAGCATTTAAGCTTTGCCTGAGAGAGCGAGGTGACTAGAGCAGAGCCTTATGCTGTCCAGGACTGGAGGCATGAAGCCATATAGCTCAGGAGCAGAAAATGGGGTGGAAGGTAGGACCCTTGACTCCTGAGAGAGAAGGAGAATCAGGAGCCACACCCCATGTTTCAAGAGGAAGAGGTGGTTAAATTTTCCATTCCCAAGACAAGGTGGTTGAGGAAAATCTACAAACTCCAGAGATCAAGTCTTCCCCTACGTGCTGAATACTGGTATCAAAGATAACTCCTGAACACAATAAACTGAGTGGAAGTGACAATCATGCTGACAGTGTGTTAGGCTGACTTAATCCAACACCCAATAAAAGTAGGACACTGAAAAGCAAGTTTCAACAGTTAATTTTCCATATAATTGTGTATAATGGTCAGACAACATTGTCATTTAACTTTTTTTTGCCACAGTGAACTTTGTGAGTTTCTTGTCACAATTACCCTGAAAGAAAGTAGTACATGCACACAGAGTGGATACTGCAATTTTCATTCCCATGCTCCTTTATTGGTTAATTGTAGTTTCCAGCGGATAAAACAACTTATGAGCTGTTTAAAGGAGATCCTGAGTTATTACTTTTCAAGTTGCCCCACCCAAGTTTTGTTCTCCCACACATTCAGCCAAAGCACATGAGAACACACAGATTTCAATACAATGTATCCCAATAATCTTTCCATTCCAGACCCTCACATAGCCTTTTATACCTTAAAACTGTTAAATGGAAGCCAGTTACTTCGAACATTTGGCATTAAAAAGAGGTACCAAGCCTTAATTAGCACAGTGTCTAGATTAAGTCTGAGAGTTTACACTGCAGCATACCTAACTGTCTCATCATTCCTAGCTTTATGGAACAATGACTACACTAAAGGCCAACAAGAAGAAATTTTCATTAGAACTGCAAATTTCTCAACTCCCGCATGATAGTACAACAAATAAGTATTTCCATAAATACCAGAAGTTAGACCTGGCATTGGGAAATCCCAGCCTATCTTGGCTCTGCTTCTGACAATAGCTACCTTTTCTGCGGAACTGCACAATCAACTTTCTATTTTAAAAGACACTCCACTATTTTAATTATTTAGTATTGAAGATATTTGAAAACAAATCCCAGTTCTAATCATCTTCTTGTCCAATCAACAAGATAGCAATTAGAAGAACATTGGTCTACTGACAAATTGCAATATGCATTTTTCAGATGTTTTCCAGGACTCCAAAAAATTGTTCTAAAACTTTGCAGTTTTTGCTTACAAATTTATGAGAGTGAAAACAATCCAAATCACCACAGCCCTCACATAATATGCCTTTTCTAGAGTAAAAAAGGACAGTTAAAATCCAATCTACCTAAACAGATCACTTACGTTCCTACATAATCTTAGTATCATAGAGCTAGATATTTAAATGTGTGTAGGTGCCTGAAAATGTTGATGAGCATCTTGTCATATTTAAGAAGCAGGCAAAACATGTTTAGGCAAGCTTAATCTTTACACATTTAAAAATCCACTCCGCCATTATCTGCCTGTTTAAGATTTTAGATGTTTTTGAAGGCAGGCCACAAACTGACTAGTCACTACAGAACACACTCCAATCTCAAATATTACTAAGAGGTCTAATAAGACATCAGTAGCTCTTTTTTTGTTGTTTTAATTGGATTATTTCAAAATCTGCTTTTCCAAGCAGAAACAGTGAAGAACTTATGTCTTACTGGGTAGAGAAATTAACTCTCCATTATGTGAATAAACTATGGACAGTCCATAAACAATTTCAGCTTTGAAGTGATATCTCCTGGTATTACTATACCAACTTTTTCAAGTGTTACATGTAATAGTCTCTTGCAACAATCAAAGTGGTCATCATTTTAGGTGATCGGCTTTCAGATGTTTATTAGGTGGTAGGTTTTGAGTATGATAATGAGAAACAAGAGGTGAGGAGATTGGAGAAAATACAACTTATCAGGCAGAAGAGACTTGATGCTTTGTGAAGACATCAGTGCAATTTCTGTTGTCTACACATTCTTCAAGTCTGCACAATCCACTGCTTAGCTTCCAGTCTACTGCTTTGCTCCCACCGAGGCATCGTCTTCACAGATTCCTAGTCTACAAGCATCCTCCTGTGACTACACATCACTTTGACAATAGTCATTTGTGACAGAGCGATAAATCTCATTCCTTCTCTCCAAATACACATGTTCACATGGCAACAGTCACCCCCAGGAAAGATTTCACAGTCATTAAGTGTGTCAAGGACAAAAGATTCTCCAGTTAATGGAGCTGGCTTCACACATAGTAAATCATTTAAGATACAGGGATAGAGCAAAAGCATGAAGTGAAGAGTAACCCTTCCATTTAAGAGTGATACTCTCACCTCTCAGCTGTGGACTATATCAATTTTGCTAAATATCTGAATTAGAACCCTTATTCCCTTGTGTGTTCCTGCAATCCCTTTGCTGGCATGTCCACCATTATGCTTTTTAGGCCAATAATCTCAGGGTGCCAGTGCTAAGCCAAGCAACAACTGCAGAAAGGTTACCCCTACTTTCACCATTCCTCTCAGGGCTGACCCTATGGTAAGATACAGCAGAGAGTTATCCATCTGATACTCACTCCACAAAGTAATTTTCCATCACTTTTTTCCCTGAACTGGCTCACTACTAAGTTAAATACCCTCAAAATGAGAAGAGCAGATATGAAAAAAAAGGGAGCAAGAGAGTCTTCTTCACAAGCTGCAAGATTGGTATCACTACGCACCAAAGCAATGCCTTGACACCAAGGCATAGGCTTGAGCATCAGCAGTTATGCTCACTTTGTATTCAGCCACTCCAGAGAAGCCTAGAGAGCTTTAATACATCAGTATCATTACATTACATTATCAGAAATTTCCTTTGTGGTCTTCATTCAGTCTCGCTGCTGGAGAAGTGTTTGTGTAATTCCCGTTTCTCACACACACCTTGAAGACTTATTTCCTACTCCTCCCACTCCTTATTTTTTTACGCTAGCAATAAGAGAGAAGGGTACTGTTCCTTATCCCAAGACACCTTCAGTTCTAAAAAATTATACAATAAAGATTTCTTCTAGAAAGGAATAAGAAAAATAGTCCATCCATCGCTGCTGAATTTACCCTTATCTCCAGTCCAAGAGTAGTTACCATATCTTATAAATTGAGATACAAATACAACTAATTTCAATTTAAAAGACCTCCTCTTTCTCCTCAAAAATTATAGCTAAGGGCAGCTTCTAGAAAGTGAAAAGAAGGATAATTTTCCTTGCTTATCTTGCACAAAATATAGAACAGCTCCTGTTGGTTGTTTTGAATTATGCCCTTAAGGTTTGGCTTCAAAACAGAGGAAACCAGTCTGTCACGGATTTAGACTGTTGTGCTCTTAGAGCAGCATATCTAAATTTTAGGTATCTGAAAAATCCTTTGTGGTCAACTTTGTCTCCAGCCAGTAGACAGCAGCAGTATCAAAACAGCAATTACTTTCAGACGCCGCTTGATTTTGGGGAGAGGCGCACACACATTACCAAAGATAGATAAGTAAGGAATATATTACTGAACCAGTGCGATTTATAACAGTGGCTGGACTAGCTACAGCAAGATCTGGTTTCATCACGCATGTCACTTAGCCTTTGCACTAGAGAAGCTGCCCAGCCAACTAGCACAAAAGTGTGAATGAAGTCATCCTAACACATGGGCACACCTAACCTCCAAGTGTGATCATATATTAGCCAACAGACTGCTCCCATTACTCAAGCAGATGCCTATTGAAAGTTTTACTGGTGTAGATGAATTCAAAATAGCAATTGCTGCTACTCATTACAACAGGAGTGACAATGTCTGACCACAAAACTACAGCAGTTCTGAACTGAAAGGCATGTTCAGTTAGATGAGACACTGGAGATTTGTGATATTATTTTTATTTGTTGTGAAGTGGCACAGGACACTGTGCCAGTGGCTGATTCAGTCTGGTGGCTGGCAAAAGCCAAACACTGTTTAAGTAGTTAAAAGTGTTTCGCCCTGCAACCAAAACCGGAATACTTCTAGAATACTCTAGATGTTCTAGAAAACAAAGGGTGGTTGACATATTTAGCTTGTTTATAGAGGTGGTCTTTTAAGAAATAGCTCTTTCTAAACTGAAGTAGTAGAGCATCCACCAGTGCAGCTGCTAAGAAGCCAATTCAGCAGCTGCACCAAATGCTAACCTGTAGCTCCAGAGACATTCTAAACAGTAACCAGCACATCTGCAGGGTACGCTGCAACACTGACTCTACCTTCTTCGCTGCTACTGATGTGCATTACAGGCTCGCTAAAGACACTCCACTCTGATGGCATGCCATGAAACCATCTTTACATCAAAGCATACACTGAATGCACTGTGTAATTTTATTCCTAATCATCAAAACTTCTTAAGAAGGTCTATTTTCAAACCTAAGTATCTTTATCCTATGTGGCTGCTTCAGCACCCCATGCAAATCTGGCCGTGATAAGCAATACATCACTTCTTTCAAAGCAGAACAAAAATTTAGGACAAAGAATGAAATGTTACATTCTTCACAGATCATGGAGTTTTGTTACAAGTTCCACACAATATCTGTAAAGTCAATTAAACACAAGTCACCTATTTCACTGACTGCTTACTGGCAGCACGAAAACCTCGAATGAGTAGGCATAGAAATAGAAGGACAAGAACAGGACTGGATACAGCAGTTCCAATGCTCTAAGGGAAGTATGCTTACTATATAAGTAGAAGCTTGGGTCTCCACTGATACTACTACTACTACTAGCAAGAGGCAACATGATGTGCAGCCTAATGTCTCTCTCAATGCTATTCGGAAGATGCTCCTGAGGACCTCCATATTTATGTCTGCTTTCTTCACTGCTCGGCCTCCTATCCACCCTTCCTATCACACCAGAGCTGATAAACCACAGCTGCCCTAATTGCCGAGTGGGTTCTTGCTGACAAAGTAACCCTGCCACAGACTGAGACGTTTTGTTAAGTGCTCAAACACCACACTGATAAGAGCTGTATTATGCTTAGACAGAAATATGATTGGGTAGTAAAGTCCTTACTAGGCTTAATCCTAAACCTGGAACAAAGTTTCACTCTGGGCACCAGCACAACATAACTGAAGTTCTGCAGACCCTACATACATGTGTATGATTCAGTTATGGGGACAAGGGTAGTGAAATACTGTTCATTAACATAACAGAGAAGGACCCTACAAATAAAAACAGCCTACTCCATACTGTACTCAGGTATTGCCTTTGTGCTTGGAAAAAGATTTTATTCTCTGTAATTCATTAACCTACTAGCTTATCAAGGTGGGAGCGAAGAACTTAACTTCCAGCATGGAAACCAGCAGTCAAACTGAGCAGAAATACTTACGTCACTCTTCCTGAACTTTGCTTTTAAGCTCTTCATGCTGTTCACATTCAACCTTCCAAACCTTTGAGGAGCTTTTTATCCTTCTTCAATATCTAAACAAAAAAGAAAGAAAAATAAGATTCCAGCTTGATACCATTCAGTTCACTGGCAGCCAAGTCTGAATTGCATTTGCATACCTATATCACCCTTTGAGGATTTAGCCCTCAAGCTCTAAAAAAGATTAACAGCTAGCTAAGGAAAAGTTCTGTTTTCTCCAGACTTAAAAGCAAGCCTAAGTCTGACCACTGAAGAACAGAACAAACCTTTACCCAAAGCTCAAGTATGTATCACATTATACAAGCTACATCTCTACATAATTAGATCACCAACATGTTGGTGATGAGCAGATTTCTCTGCCCACTGCCTATTTTAACCTTATCATCAGGGCAGCCATTTGTAAAGTGGCAAAAGCATAAATAAGCATGAAGAGTCACTCATTAAAACTTCACTATCCTATCACTGGGTAACAGAAGTACCACCACTATTTTATGCACAATCCTAACCACTAACCAAATTCAAAATTAGACTTAAACCATGCATGATACATGCAAGGATAGCTCTACACAACACAGCAGATAGAATCATCTGAGCACGAGAGAGGCTACTCCCAGAAGAATTGTTTTAGATTATTCCTCATAAGAAACTGTGCCTGTATTCTTAGAGTCAAAGCCACTTATAATTTGGCAGTGCACTATCAGAGTCATGTTCCCCTTTCCTCCCTTTCATGCAAAGAAAACCAGCACTTGAACAAACATATAAAACTAATGTAACGGACAAGCTGCAAAGTCTCACAGAGGAATTGGGAGCAAAGTTTCCTACAGAAAGCTCCAGTTGTACCACATATTGCCAATCCAGGACAAACCTAACAGTGAACAGCATGTTAAAGTGACATGGCAATGTGCTTTTTCCTGCAGCACAGCAGAAAAACTTAATGAGGGAGCAACGTACATCTGGATTGGCAAATGCACCTATGTAAAAATGTTCCACATTTCCAGTTTTACAGTATGCTTACTGAAAATAGTCACTTTCATCTGTGAGTTTTAGCTGCAATACAAATTTTTTCTGAAGGAACAGTTTAAAGTAAAGGATGTTCAGCTGTATAAACTTCCTCCCTCCACCCTAGAAGGAAAGTAGAAAAAGTTTTACAAGTCTAGTCAGATAAATAAATAACTGAAATGAGGACTGGAGTATAATTTCAAATAGGTCATGCAGGGTCACTATGTTTCACATCACTCTTCAGAAAAAGTAGATTACAGTTTGATAAGCAAAGTGAGACTAAATTGTTTCATAAAAGTGCAACTCATTATTATGAGGCAAGCTGCTAAGTAATCATCATCACTCTACTATGAGTTTTTAAAATCCAACTACACAGTACACTCTTAGTAGAATATATATGAATGCTTCCACAAAATCCAAAGCTAAGTACCAGTCAGGAATAGCAATTAGTACCAAGTAAACATGCCATTTAGTTCAACCCCATATTTATCTGATAACCAGTTAGGACAAACTCAAGTACCTTTCTTCAAAAAAAACCCAAACAAACAAAAAATCCCATATATTATATACACACAAACACATTTCCCACAGGCCACACCCCTCCAATAGGTAACAATAGGTAATGCGGATGGGGTAATTCTGCAAGTTGTTAAATATCATTACATCTAATTAAATTACTCTAAGTCTAATTATGCAGTCATTTTGAAGTCATGTCAGATTCCCGACTGACTCCAAGCAAATGAACAAGGGGTTTCATCCGAAGTTCTCGCATTTAATCAAAGGAGAATGGGCTTCATGCAAAACAAAAAAAGGAAAACAGATTTTGCAACTTTTAACTCCCTGACTTAAGTGAGAACTTCTTAGCTCTTTCCTGAGCTGAGTGACGTATTTTTAAAATAGTAACAAAAAAAAAAATTTAAATAATCAAGAAGAAGGAAATATTTCGGGTTGCTCCGAGAGAAGCATACTACTTTATTTCTGCTACACCTACACAAACTTTGGAGGAAGTGTTTAAATTGCACAACAGCTGTCACAACCTGCACTGGAAAGGAGCCTGAACCTCAGCAAGAGACTAATAATCTCCTAAATCTTTCTCTAGTAACACTAAGGATGATGAGAACTGCAAAGACCAGAAATGCCAGGGTACAGACAAGACAAATACCATTACTTATCTGCCTTTCTTTACATACCACAAACAAAAAAAAAAAAAAAAAAAAAAGAGAGAGAGAGAGAATGTAGGACAAAACCCCAAGCTGTTTTTAAAACTTTTGTAAAAAACAAAAAACCCCGACAATTTAAAGGAACTTTAAAATGATATAATATCCTACAAAATCCAAAATTTAACAGGACTTTTTATTTTAAATCTTAAATACATTTAACTAAAAAAAGTGAACTGTTTAGTTAGCCCAGTTAATAAAATATAAAGAAATCCTGTGCATGGGCAATTGAAAACAAGAAATCTTTCCTCACATACAGATTGCCAAAGAATTGTCTGCTATAGGCTGTCTTTCCCCTTCCTACCCCCTCACCATTTTTGGTTCCTGTGGATGAAAGATTTGTTACTGCTCCCAAGGAAGACAAAGTACTCAACTACAAGGCTAGGGGAGAGATGACAACTCCTTGTAGGTATACACACAGAACAGCTGTAAAGCTGGGCTCTCTTCTCTGAGGAACCTGTAGTAGAGTCTAACTAACAAGATTTGCAAGCATTCCAACTATCTTACTTTTACTCCTTCTGAGGAAGGAAGAAGCGTTTCTATCAGAAGACAACTTGTTTTTTCCACAGGATACTTCATCATTTGCCTAAGTGCATTTTATACATTGAGTGTGAAACTCAAATCCTCAGCATAATTAAAAAAGCATGCACAAGCACACAAAACCAGCATTCCCAAGTTTAGTATGTGTCACATCTCTACTTATTCCACAAGAGGAAGTAAACACAAATATTAATATTACAGTTTAAGCATCATAATGCCCATAATCCTTCAACTGTAGAGACAGAAATGCATGGAGAGGGCTGCCTTTTCTCGGCACTGTTTAAAGGAGGAAGTCACCTCTCACAGGGTGTAATTATTGGAATTTATGGAAAAGGAGGTCAGCATCCTGATTCAGCAGAGCTTTATGACAACTGCTTATTTGCCAGAGGGAGGATAAAAGGAAGCGCCATTAATACTCTTGATAGGAAGTGACTACTAGAAATTCACTAGGGAGCATGAAGATACTTCAAAACAGTATTTCTGCAATGAATCACAGGTATTAACAAGAAGCATTCTCTACTAATAGTGGCATTTCAGTGCTTTCTGAACAAATGCAGTAATAAATACTGAGCGCTGTCGTTTTATAGCTGCAGCAAGTTAGCAGCAGATAAGTGCTTAACTCCAGGGATACTCAACAGCTAATGCCGATCATGTGCTTTTAACCATTAGATCCAAAATTAAATATCTAGTCCTGCATCTCATCTTCCTTTAGCTTAATGCTATGAAATGACCTTGAAGCCACAAAAAACATCTTTAGGTTGGTGGTAAACCTATCTAGTTCAAACAGGAGACATTGAAGTGGTGGTAATCTTTGGCCTCAATAATTTCAGTGCAACTGTGTTTTAATGCACAATACAATCTTTAGGTTTAAATGCAGGAAACAGATTAGGATAATCTTCCCCACTGATTTACAGTGAGATTTGTGGAAACCACAGTAAACAACAATACTGATATTTTTTCCCTTCCATGAAATTGCATTAAAATCAGAGTAAGGCCTATCAAACAATGTTACAATTAACTCCTTGAACAGCCAAAGATCCAGTGATGCAACAGTGAAAAGCCATAGTTTCACTAAGTAAAACTACAAGTTTACAATAAAACAGTTTATAAATCCCACTAATGAGAGTCACCCTTTACTGATTGATAAGTGCTGAATTCAATTAACTTAGGTGTCAAAAATCCTGCATCTCTTTCAGAACACCCTGAGAAGCCTCCACCTCAAACAAAGCAGTTCCACAGCAAACCACAAGTCATGTTTTCAACTAATTTCCCCTTCCCCTCCCAAAAATACTTCAAAAAACTTTTTTAACCCTGAGAGGTTACAGAAAATATTTGCAGACTCCATGCAAGATCTGGCAACATACATGGGGGGAAGGGGGAAATGAAAAAAGGGTCTGGAATGTGAAAGAGTCCTATTGATGCTAGACACTTAAAACCTCCTTTGTGCGAATACACCTACTCAGGGGGGAAAATAAGGGGCCCCAGAAGCGTCTTCCCCCAAAGAACAACATCATCATTATTCTCTGGATCGTCTATTTGTAAATCACAAGCCCTGCTCCAACCCAGAAACACAAGCCTAGCAGCAGCCTGCACTGCAGCGCAGCCAGAGACATAACACCAGTGTATCCCTTCTGCTGCTCACCCTCACTACCCAACTCCTCAAATGTCTCATGTGCCTGAGCTCCCCTGACGTACCATTCAATGTCATGCTCCAACCTAAGCTCTTCCTTAGCAGTACCAAAGCCACAGTACTGTCTGGAGGCATTAGCCACTGCCCAGCCTCTTCGATTGTTTCCACACAAAGGCAGCAACCCCACTGTCCCCCAAAAATATCCACCTAACACTTCACCTCTGACTACCTTCCTATTTCCATCCAGCTGAGCATATTCTTCAAGGTCAAACCAGAGAAGCATGTATGATGTGACCAAAAGCAACAGGAACATTTCCCCATTCTTTATCAGCACAGCTCGGTTTTTCCATCTTGAGTAACCCACCCTACCACAGGAAAAGTCAAATAGAACAGAAATTTTTAAACTGAATGTCACCTATAAAGACAAATAATTCTTGGCTTGGTTAATCCACTATTACTTACTAATGAAAACACACTGAAAAATGCACTGAGAAGCCCAAGCACTACACAAGAGTGGGAGTGATTTATATACAGTTAATCCCACTTTAAACAGAATCAGACATCAGAGATAGCAAGGGTCTTGGGTAACTTAGTACAATCCCACTATCTGCTCACAAATCACTGGCAAGGATGTGCTGAACTGTACAAATTTAAGCATTTGAGCCCAAAAGTTAGAGCTCCATAGATATTGCAACACTAACAGATCTACAGCTCTTGCTACTCCCTCCAGAAGGCTTTGCAGCAACTCTCTACCTTTACACTTCCTTTTGATATTCAGAATTTGCAAATGTTAAATTTCGTTTTAATGGATTCAGCTGAAGCAGTACCAGCCTCTGTGGATTTCATACATTCAACACAAACCCAGGCAACAGGGAAGACTGTGGATGTGAGGGGTATGTGCAGTTTGTTAAACTGTATTCAAATGCAGTTCTTGACAGCAAGCAGAAAGCTTCCACCAACAAGGCCTTAGACACAGTGAATTACAGAAGAATTTCTGAGAGAAATCAAAATGTGAATTTTCCCTGTTCTGTTTACTTGCATATGAGACAGAACTTTGGGCAAGATTCTAGCTCAAACAAAGTCTAGGCAAATTTGTCATTCACTCATTACATACAACTTTGCTCTGTTCTCACTCCAGTTCTTTTGTCTGGAAATATCTGTCAACACACAACCATCTCAATGAAGAGCATAGCAAAAGAGACAAGACTTGCATGAACAGGGACATACCACTGTCTCTCTCTGCTTTCAATTTCCCTGTCTCTACAACAAAAAGATCCTCTCTTGCACGCCCCTCAGTTTTGAGACATCTCCTTTAGTCTGGCCATACATAAGATATGTTGCAGTCCTGAAGACCTTTCCATGTTCAATGCTTAGTTCAACAGGATGAGATTGGAAATGAAGCATCCAGCTACAACTAGAAACAGAGAAAAAGCACTGAAGAGTCACAATTGTGAAATGTCAGTTCTTAAATGAGAAACCCACACAGGTAACGGCAACGAGTACTTGCTTATACTTACTCCTTTCCTAATATTCTGTTATCAGCCATCCAACTTGACTTTCTTCAGAACTGACAAACAAAACAAACTGTACAGTTGCAGTGCTAAATCTATGAAGAGACATATCCATGACTTTATGGATTAATATTCTGAAAAAGCCTAAGGCAGAGCAGTCATCTCTTAGGGTCGGAGATGGAAAGTCGGGAACATCAAAGCAATTTACATAAGACACTTGACAAGTCCCACTCCCATAAGTGCCTTGGAAGAGTATTCTACTCAAAGCTTGTGTAGTCCAGAAATACCTTCAGGGACTGTGCTGATAACACAGCTCCTCTATTCAGCTATCAAGTTCTTGGGCAGGGAAAATACTTTAGCTGATGAAAATGGAGTTTATTTTTTTAACACTGCTTAAAAATGGAGAGCTGCATGTGTTTCCATCCTTCAATAAAAAGCATTAGAAATTCGGATTATTTTCTGTTCTGGAAGACTACCACCGCTATAAACTAGCAGGACATCAGCAAGATGAACACCAGCATCTTGGTAGGTAGTATCTGTGGAATGGTATCTCTGCTGCTATTCAAAAGGATCTGTCCAGGCTAAAGAGTGGGGCAGAGAAGAACCTCATGAAGTTCCACAAAGGCAAGTGTGGGGGTCCTGCAGCTCATGAGGAATAACTTCATGGACCAGTATAGGTTAAGAGTTAGCCTGCTGAAAAGCAGCTTGGCCAAGAAGGACCTGGGAGTTCTGGCAGACAAGTTAACAATGAGCTGGCAGTGTGTCCTTGTGGCCAAGAAGTCCAGTGGTATCCTGGGGTGCACTAGGAACAGTGTGGCCAGCACAATGAAGGAGGTTATCTTCCCCCTCTGCTCAGGCCATATCTGGAATGCTGTGTCCAGTTCTGGGCTCCCTAGTTCACAAAAGACAAGGAACTACTGGGGAGGGTCCAAGGGAGGGCTACAGATGTGTAAGGGGCTGGAGCATCTCTTTGGAGGAGAGGCTGAGAGAGTCCAGCTTGTTTAGCCTGAGAAGAGAGAACTGAGAGGGGATCTTATTAATGCTTATAAATATCTTAAGGATAGGTGTCAAGAAGATGGGGCCAGACTCTTTACAGAGGTGTCCTGTGACAGCACAAGGGCCAACAAGCACAAAATGAAACAAAACAAAACAAAAGGAAGTTCCATCTGAACATGAAGAAGACCTTCTTTACTTCTTTACTTTGAAGGTGACAGAGCACTGACTGCCCAAAGAAGCTCTGGAATCTCCTTTTCTGGAGATATTCAAAACCTTCCTGGTCATGATCCTGTGCAACCTGCTCTAGGTGACCCTGCTTTAGCAGGGTGGCTGGACTAGATGATCTCCAGAGGTCTCTTCCAACCCCAGGTATTATGTGATCATAGTGATAATCAAGTGGTTTTTATCTCATTTTATTCAGGTTCTAGAAACTCATATTCAATAGCAGCAGTATTAGGTGCTGCACAAATATTGGAGAAGATGATGTAGTGTT
This sequence comes from Empidonax traillii, assembly GCF_003031625.1. NCBI lineage: Eukaryota > Metazoa > Chordata > Aves > Passeriformes > Tyrannidae > Empidonax > Empidonax traillii. Next base: position 398,856 of record NW_020955657.1, on the reverse strand, counting down.
TAAGATACTTCTCCCAGCCTTCACAGACTCATGAATCTTCAGATGTCCCTTAGAGCTATTGTGCTGGTGTCTCAGGTAAGTGATTGTAAACAAGGTCCTCAGGAAGCAATTGAGAGTCAAAACTCCTCAGAGATGTTCCAGGATGTTCTAAAGTGCCTTTGGGAAGTCAGACATCTGCAATAACCAGCTGTAGTTCCCTGCCTCTCAGCAATTATGAGCAAAGAAATGGAACATCCTCAACTACTGAAGTTACAGAGTTGCAAGCAGACCAGCATACTAATTCTTTTTTCTATTGTAATCACTGAACAAACTTGGCTCTTCCTCCACTTTACTCATTCCTCCTATATATAGAAAAAGCAACCAAACAAGCAAACACAAAATCACATCTTGGTTTACAGTATTTTGAGTACTAGCAATGGCTTCCATGCCCAAAATCAAAGGAAGACTATGACAGCTTTAGAAAATATATGTAAGTTATTACAGCATTCATCTAAAATGCATGATCTGCCTGCAGAGGAAAGACTTGAGTCAAGACCTAAAACTTCACAGGCAGATGCACTAATCACGAGTCTCTCTCCTTCAGAGGTGATCATCTCACGTTTAGCACACTGACTATCACCATCACCTCATGCTTTCTTTCACTGCTGTGTCCTTCCACTCCAGCAGTCCTTGGCAAGTACCTGGGCTGGTGGCTAGTTCTAAGTGCGAGTGGAGAGCTTTAGTTGCTCCCACAATTCACCAGACTTCCATATGTCTCTGGCAGTTTGATTGTGACAAGCTCTGTTCTAACAACCTGAATTGCAGCTATTGGCACTACTTCCTCTGTATCCTAGAAGAGCATGTTTAGATGACTCTCCACTTGAGACTCCAGATGACATCTAGGATTGACAAGTCTGAAAACAAGGCCCAAGCTACCCCAGATACAGACCTTTCACCTGCATACATTCACAGGCACCAAGAAAGCAACTCCAAAAAATGCTGGCAAGTGAAGAGGCTTCTCAGACATACAAGGAGAACCAGGTGCTCAAATCTATAACCCCACAAAAATAAATGGGTTGCTATGCTTCCACCTTGGAATTTTCAGTAGTCTACTATGCCTGCCATTAAGCAAGACACCAAAGCTCTGAACAAATTCCAGTTTTCTTGGCTTCTTCTCTGTAGTTATTCCAAGCATTATCCCTGTGCAAAAAGAACTAGTCTACAATCAGCTCCCAAAAGGAATGTGATTAGGGTATTGTTGCAGTAGGATTTAGAAATTACCAACGTCTTACACAAGAACTAGCTTTCATGTTTCTCCAGTCACAGCTTCTCCCTCAAAAAAAGACACAGAGTCCTCAGCAGAGAAGGGGATAAGAAAAAGTTCACAAACAAAGGGGGGGGGGGGAAGAAAGAAGGAGATGAGGCAAGTCAGTGTACCCTCTTGTGAAATGCTTACATCTCTTCATGAGATGAGCAGCCTCCTGCCTAGTCTTCTCTCCAACTTGATGTTATCTATCTATCTCTTGGTTCAGGGAAGCAGAGGGGAGGAGGCAGCATTTTATTGCTTTGCTAGCGGATGCACTCATGGAAGAGGGAAGAGAATAGCAGAGGGCCAATATTTTTAGACTGTAAGGATGGATGTCTGCTACTGCATAGTGACTTCTTGGCACTGAGCTTGGCTCCAGCTCGAGAACCCCGAGATCATACCAAGCATCGTCCTACTCACATGCTCATTCACTCTGGTTCATATGGCTGTTATATGATTCCTCTATTAGTAAATAAAATCTCACTGACAGCTTTGCATGAGTGTCCCAAGACAAGAGCCAAGCAGGTCATTGACAGATATTTACTAAATTCAGTTACACCTAGTTAACCCCAGATATCACAAGACCTTTCTAAAATGATGTATAAGTAGTTTTTCCTAGGTTTTGTTGTTGTTATTGTTTTTAATAAGGCACACTAATCTACAGCACGCTGAGGTAAAGGAGAAGGGAAAAAAAAGAAGAGACTACTACCGTTTCTACCAAAGTGGCACTAGAGTGGAAGCGTTTTGCATCAGTCCTCCAATAAGCACGTTCGTATTCACTATAGAAACAAATGGAAGAATTTGTCAGAGATCCTGAAACGCTGTTAAGGCAGAATTTAACCACTCTCTTCATATGGATAAAGTTAAGAATGTCACAAGTGGTAACAGCAGACTGCAGAAGGCTTGCGCTGCCAAATGCTGTGCAAGAGAAAAATCTTTCCCGTGCCCTGTGGGAAGTTAGGAGCACAGGTTCCTAGTTAAACTCGATACGACTCCTTAAGAAGACTACTTAAATTTTTTTTAGCAGCTACAGAAAATCTGGATCACTTAAGCCCGCGCTGCCAGGGGAAGGTGCAGCCCCTCCGTGTGCCCGCGGGGTGCGAGGAGCCGGGGGTGGCAGCGGGGCGCGGGGACCCCTTTCCTGGGCTCCTCCTAAACCCCCGTGGAGAGCACCGAGACACCCAGAGAGACCTTTCCGACCGGACCGAGGAATCTGAGGGTCCCCCCGGGAGCGGATTTAATCCCATCAGGGCGCCCCGGGAGCGGCACCGCCGGGGCTCGGCCGGACCCTGCTGTCAGGGACCGGCGACCCCCGTCCCTGGGGCGGTGGGGACGGCTCCGACCGGGGCTGAGGGACCCGCGGAGACCCCCGAGAGGCGGGCGGAGGTACGGGGCGGGGGACCAGCGGTGCCACCTCTCAGCCCCGAGGGCAGCTGTCACTGCCCGCCACGCATCTTGGGAAGAAAGGAGAAATAACCAGACAAAACATAAAAACACGAAGTAAATAAAAAGAAACAGCCAAGCGCCAGTGACTCACGGGCTGCGTCCCCGCGCTGCTCTCCGCTCCCCCCACACCGGCCAAACGGGGCTCTCAGGCAGGGAGAAGGGAGAAGTTCCCTCCTGTTGCACCCCGCAGCGGGTTCCCCCTCTCGGGGTCTTGCGGGGGAAGCGCCCGGCGGCCGCGGAGCCCCCGCGCCGGGCGGCGGAGGCGGGAGCAGGTGGGCGCCGCACACAAAGCCCCATTCACAGCGCCCGCCGCCGCCGAGCGCGCACGGACCCTCCTCCTCCTCCTCCTCCTCCTCCCCCCATCCTCCTCCTCCCGCCGCCGCCGCCTCCCGCCGAGCCTCGCTCTCACCTCATGGAGCGGCCGCGTCCCGCTACGCCCGCGCGAGTGTCCCGGGAGCGGCGCACGGAGCGATCCGGGCGCTGCCGAAGGGCGGAGCGGCGGCGCCCCGGGACACTCGGGGGCGGGATGGGGCGGGATGGGGGGGGGCGGGACATCACCGAGCGGCCACGTGACCGCGGGGGCTCCGGCCCCCCGCGGGGAGAGGGAGGGGCGGGGAAGGGTCGCGGGTCCCCCTGTGCGCCCCCGCCCCCAGGAGGGGCTGCTGAAGGGGAAAGGGTGGGCTGGGGGGGGCTCGTGGGGGGCGCTTCAGGGAGACCACCCTGCTGGCTCAGGGCTGGAGCGGGGGTTGTGTGTGGGAAGGGGGTGTTGTGGAATCACGGAATATCCCGAGCGGGAAGGGACTCACAGGGATCATCAAAGTTAGGCTCCTGGCCCTGCATGGAATAACCCCAGGAACCACACTGTGTGTGCCTGAGAGCGTTGTCCAAGCGCCTCTTGGACTCTGTCAGGCTTGTTCCCTGACACCACTTACCTGTGGAGTCTGTTCCAGTGCCTAACTACCCTCGGGATGAAAAACCTTTTCCTGATATCCAACCTAAACCTCCTCCTCACTCAGCCTCACACTGTTCCCTGAAATCTTGTCACTGGTCATCAGAGAAAAGAGATCAGTGCCTGCCCCTCCTCTTTCCCTCAGGAGAAGGGGAATGTGATGTGATGGACTGTGAGAATGGTAGACTGCGACGTGGTTTTCCCTTAGTCTACTCTTGTCCAGGCTGAAGATGAGTGTCAAGCTGCTGCCATGTCTGGATGCCTGGTCATCCCAGGAGAAAGCTGGGGGTGGAAGGTAAAAAGTGTGTCAGGTTTTTCAAGAAGCACAAGTGCCTCAGCACATGAAAGAAGTCCTGCACTTTGATTCTCTCCAAAGCTTCCCTCTGCATCAATGTCCCCTTTCTCAGACTCGTAGGTAGGAAGAACTGCTTCAGAAGAAAAAGAAGTGCTCTGTGCTGTTGCACTGCTTGGTTACACAGTAGCTCAGAGGTCAGAGTGGGCTTTATGGGTGTACCAAGATCTGATTCACTGGAAGTGCTTCAGAAGTCTCTTTTCTGTGTAGGCCAAACCCTTCTTCTTAAAGTTGAACCTCCAAAGCACCCTTTCTTGAGTATGCTGGCAACCCCCTTGATCTCTCACCAAAAAGATCATCTATGCAAGACCTCAGACATTGTGTCAACGAATTAACCTGTTAAGTGAGTTGGTGAGCCTCTGCCTATAATTTCACCACAAAAGTCCTACCAGAGCTGCTTCCCATGGCATCCTGCCCATCTACTGGTCCCACTCACCATAACTGGGTTCCCTGCCTGAGAAGTTCTCCTTTAACCTCTGTGATCGCTCTTATCTTCTCTGTTCTCAACACTATCCACACCTTCTAAAGTGGCAAACAGTACAGGGAGGAAATGAGCACTTCAGAACTTCAGATCTTCATTGTAATAGTGGCAAGTATTGTTATTAAACAAATATACTTGATTATCACCAGAAGCACACTTTCCTCTGCTAATCTGCAGTCCTTACCTTGGTCAATTTGTTCTGCATGTGTTTTACCTCTAAGAACAGCCATCATTGTGTCAGCACTGTTTCCTCTCTTTTTTCGTATTAAAAGGATGCACCCCAAAAACCTAATATAGTTAATAATGAGAATTTAATTTGCACAAAACAGATAAACCCAGGAAAACTAAACTTTCCCTGTAACGCTAGCTCATCAGCTACAAAACATGTCACATTTATTGTTGAATTATTTTTAATTACTGTTATTTTTAAAAGTCAAATACATGTGTACAGTATGGTTAGAAAGTCTCCAGCCTACTTGTACCAACAACAGCAAAATTCTGTGTGATCATGTGCAACTAACATGAAAATGTTAGTCACTATCCCTTGCATTTGAGTAGTTTGACCAAGTAGGATTTTTATTTCCATTCTCAATGCCAGCATATAATAAAGATGGAGTTTGTGTATGTTTGTATGGGATGCTAACATGTAAAATGACACATGAATAATAGATGGTACGTTCTGTCTACAGTATTATAAAACGCTCCATTCTTGAGAACTGGAAAATATCATATTTACTGGTTCCCAGAGAAGGATTGTTCATCATCTTATAAACTGCAGACTAGGATAAAGGCTTTGGGCTTTGTTGTGAGAGCATGCTTAAATGCATTAAACCAAACTGATCTGCCTGACAGAACCTGACTGCCCTCTAGGTTAGTCTCCTTGCATGGAACACTATTCCCCAAACTCTTTTTTTCTGAGCCCCCCCTTGGGTTTCCCTCCAAGGGCCAGGCATACTCCTATGTAATTTTGTGGCCGAAGCATCTGCAGGCAGAGGACAAGTCTGGGAGCTGGATGAGCTCAGCTGTATTTCAAATTTTGCTCTCAGTGTGCTGTAGGCCTCTGCAATAGCCATGTTTTCCACCTGTGTTTGTACTATGGGACGTACACAACTTTTTGAGAGTTTCATTGAATGCTCAGCATGAGCTAACAGAAATTGTTGGTAAGACAGAGAGAATCTAATCTGCAAGAGGCAGAAGGTAAAGTACATCCTACCCAAGCAGCTTCTCTCAAAATCTAAGTATTAGCTCGTCTTCTGTGTGACAGCCTTGCCGTGCCCCTCCATTCCTTTGTACAGCAGGTGTGAGGCGAGGATGGGAGAGGAAAAGAGCATCCTTGTCTGCTCAGCCTCCTGGGAAACATGAGGGCTTGAAGTCAGTTTTGACTGGGAGTTGGCTGCCCATGGTGAGGATATAATGAAACCACCCATGCATTCCTCACCACTGCTCCAGAAGGGAGAGGCCTGGAAGTGGCTTAAAGATGTCTTTAATCGCATCTTATCACTCTGTCTTGATAGCGTCTGCTAATTAGCTTACTCGTTAATTTTTTTTTTCTGCTTCTGGCTAGTTGTTAAAATTTTTTCTGTTGCCTCTGGCTACTGCCTTTGGCAGAACACAAAGCACTGGTCACATCTCAGCATAGAAATTATTTGCAAAGGAAATCACACTCCCAAGCTGGCTGATCACTTGCCTGCTTCCTTCAAGCAGCTTAAACCTGTTCTATAGGCTGTAAATGCTGCATTTTCACTTCCCTTGTTGGACTTGTTCTGACCCAATTATTTTCAATTGGAATATAATTTGTTTTACTAATACTGGCTGTTATTTTTTGCTGAGGTACAATTTAAATAAAGTTTGGGTTTAGATTTTGAGACATAGTTTTGTTCCCAGACTGTCCTTTGCTTACAGCAAAATTTTTTTTTCATCCTTTGTAACAGATGTCCCCCTTAAATGCAGGAATCTCTGTGGTAACAAGCGGGAAAGCTAAGAAGTGTCATTTTTATCTGCTCCCACCAGAGTGCTTTCTTTTTTTAATAACTTGTTAGCACAGAAAGGAGGTGCTTTATGCCTCTTCACAATATGGTATGTTTCAGAAAACTTGTTTGGGAATATTTTGCTTTTACTGTTTTTGTGCTCTCAGTATGGCAACTGCCGTGGGCCTGACAGGGTCAACACAGGGAAACACTAAAAATTTAAGACACTCACAACTGGATCTGCTCAGACTGGGCTCCTGACTGAGACAGAAACTTCAGAGAGACAGAAACTTCAGAGAGAGGAAAGCCTACCTAGGGTCTTCTTCTACTTTGAACTGAACTTTCAAAGGGTTAAGGAGAAATCCAGTAATAGTTGCAGGGAATTATCTAAGTTATTTCAATTAATTTGAAAGATGGGTATTTCCCCTGCCTCCACCAACCTTCCTTCTTTCTCATGGTCTTTACACCTGCACTCTGGTTCTTGCATCTTTCTGCATGGAGTACTAGTTTATAATTCGACCTCTTTACAGTCCCAGGTGACGTTTCTAGGAAAGCTTCAGAGAAATTCCAGTTGGTTTGCCTTTGTGATTCTTCCTGCACGAAAGGACCCTGCTTTGCCAGGGCCACAAATGGCACCATGAACCTGGGCTGCTCTGCGAATCTGAATGCTCCTCTTTGCCAAAGGAGCAGCAATCAGGAGCTGAGGGAGGAGGCCAGGCTGTCTCTGTCACTGTTATTAAGTCCTTCAGTGGTTTTGCTGCAGAGGTCAGCTGAACCCTGGGGAACTGGCCTTAAACAACAGCCTTACCTGGCTGGGACTGAATAGATGTTCCAGGTAGGAAAAAGAACAGTCTTCCAGAAATGTAGCTTACTCTTCTCCTTCTGTAAGAGGAAGGACATTATCTGCCTCTGGATATAGTTTTCATTTCAGTTTGTAGCTGCTGGAATATACAAAAGGGATTAATACAATCCTTCTTAAGAACAAAGAGTAAAAATTGTCTTACTTTTTCCTTTCTCTTTCTCACATTATTATGGAAATCTGTGCTTGCATGTTAGTGCCTTTGATATGAAAGTGCTCTTTCATATATAGTTTCAAATAGTTTCTTGGCATTTTCACTATCATCCAGTGTAAAATAAGTTTATCTTCCCTGTAGGGACAAACTCAGCATTGAAGTAGGCTTGATGATCTAATGAACTTTCCCACAGAGCCCCAGAATTATTCCATAACATATTTAATTCTGAAATTACTTTAAAAGCACATGTCCATGGGAAAAAAAAAAAAAAAAAAGAGGATTACACACTCCTTACACAAGCAGATTGAGCTTGAAATGGCAGAGCATCTATGTGAATAATTTGAAAAGCAAAAAGTGTTTCATTTCCTCTTATAGAAAAGCTCACTGAGCAGAAAGACAACTATCCAAACAGGCAACAAGACCTTTGGAGGTCAGGAACAAATCTTTGTTAAAAGCCTATCCCAGAATCAACAGGGTGTATTTCAGGTTCAATACCATGAATACTCTTTATGTGTAGCATCCTTTGCTTTGTCTTTTCTGCCAATAGTGCTTCCTTCTCATTTGTACAGGGCTGTGGAAATCCTATGCACTTGGGCTTGCTCAAGTTTTCTCCATTCTTTTACAAGCAAGAGGAAGATTTTCTATCTGCTTGGCCCCACAAATACAGATGGGAACTTAGATCACTTATGAAAAAACCCCCTGCTTCCAAGCCCCAGCACAACCTAAAGGCTTCCCTGCAAGCCTGAGATTTCTCAAAAGCCTGATGGGAACATCTATGTGAAGCCACCAGACTACCATAGACCAGGGAGAGCATATCTTGTGGAGAGCTGACTGCACACCTCCACAAATATAAAGGGCTCTTTGAAGGCACACCATTGAAAGTCCTGAAAGGCCAGTTGCCCAAGAACAACCAAGAAGATGATTACACTAATCTGAGCATCATTAAAGAGCAAAATCCCTAGTATTTAATTACGCTGGTGAGCACCTTGATTATGTTGTAATAGCACAAAAGTCAAAGCAGTTCCCACAGGAAGAGGAGGCTCCGTGCCATGTACACTCCCCACAGGACAGCAAGGAGTTGCTTTGTTGTGCTCCAAAGTTTCTATTCCATTCAGAATTTGTAAATCAATTTCCTCTTCCAACTCAAACCTGAGAAAAACACATTCCTGCATATTTTATCTGACTATTTGCATTATACAGAAACCAAGCACCTTGCAATTGGCATTTCAAACTGCTTATTTTTTTGTCTTTGCTCCTTACAGGATTTCTTAATGTACTTAGGTGCAAAATCCCATACACATTATATCTTCATTGGTACTCTTCCAGGTTTTGGAAAATAAGTTTCCTTACATCTCCAGAGGAACCACACCTCATTTTGTCAGTCATCTGTTTTATTTTTTCTTATGCTTCCTCTGATGCACAAAGTTTCAGACCATATTTTTGTTTCCATGAGTGTTCATTTATTTTGGGGCTTTAAGATCTTCCTTTTGTATGTATAAGTCAAAACTTGTTTAAAAAGAAAAAGAAAAAGACAAAATCCAAGGTTTCTTTTCACTGTATCAAGATAATCAAACTTTGGGTCTGATTCATATTTGCATATGAAGTCCCCTGCCTCTGCTGGGGTTGGTGTAAAAGAGTGTCAGGCATTCCTTTTTACTTCTCAGAGATGGCTACAGCATTTATCCTGGATCACAAGAAAAAATATCAAAGGGTTGGAAAGTGGGATGGGATCCAAGTTTAAGACTGAGATTTAATGTGGAGACGTTGGAGATTTCTGCACTTTGCACAAGGACAGATATAAATCTTAGGTAATCCTGCTCCAGCAGAGAGGCTTTGCATAAGGACTTCTACAAATGAAGCACCTAATTATCACCAAATATGTAGCAAACAGAGTAGTGAGAGTATATCTTCGATATCCTGTAGCAGTTCTTACACATTTGACAAACCAAAACGTCACAGAGGAGTACAACTGTACTTAGAAGTTTATAAATATGGGCTCAATGGCAGAGTTTCATGAATTGATGAGGTCTGGATTTGGCGCTATTGAAGTTAAAAAAAACCAAAGCCATATTATTCAAATTCCCTCCTTTCAATAGAAATCATTCATACCTTCTTGAATTGATGTCTCCAAAATTATTTCCTCTGTCTAGTGGAGCTTTTCTCACATGCAGTATCATGTATCTGTACAAAACATTGCTCAAATGTCCTCTATTCTCAGTTTTACACTGTGCTCTTGCTCTTTTGCTTGACTATTCAGTCTCAGGCACTTCACTGCCTACCACCAAAATAGCTTCAGTCCGTCTGTTTAGCAGGGTTCTTCTGGCCTTGAGGGAAGAAATAATTTTCCTGCCCTGGAATGACCCAAAGAATCACACCATCCTACCATCCCGTGTGAGAGTTGTGTCAAAAGATCAGTGGTTACCAGCAGAGTGATGCCCCCTTTCCTTCCCACACACTCATCCATCCTTCATGACCAGCTGGGGAGTCGTGTCTGTGTCTGAGTCTCAGCCAAATCTTACCCTTCTCTCCCACTCAGAGAAACACATCCAGCACAAGTCCCAACATGCTTTCACCACAAACCCATCTGCTGCTTTCCAATCACACCAAACATACCACGAACCTTTATTTTCTAGGAACCGTTACGTTCCTTGTGCACATCAGTGTAACACCATGTGGTGGCTGTACTGATCTGATGCCAGGTTAGATCTGCTAGATTCAAGATCATGTTTGTGCTGAGAGGTGCCTAGATATGCCCAAATCCACCAACAATTACCTTGAAACCATGGGCTGTTATAACTGATGGTATGCAGAGTTCTTGGAAGTCAATACTCCTAACTTCAACTCCTAATTGGGATCCGCAATGTCTTTGAGTATCTTACTGTTGTCTTTCAATAAACAGGAGGTACAGATTTCAATTTGCTCAGACCAGTTCTTTATGAAGAAAGAACTTTTTATTGAGTTTGAACTGCTACCCAAGAAATGAGAATAAAGCTTTTTTTTTATTTGCAAGAGTGCCAGCTGATGCAAAAGATTTGATCTTACAAACGGGTCTGGTGGTACCAAGTCTCTAAGGAAATGTGGAGCCTGACTCTGGAACCTGTTAGCTTCTACTCTGAGCACTGAAGTCTGTTCTTGGAGGCTGTGACAGCAAGAGCCCAGATGACAGTCTGATGCTGCTTTCCTTCCCTTTAGCCTTCAGGTTGAATAAAAATTACTGAATACAATAAATGAGCGTTTGCTTCTAGTCAGCTGCCTTGCTTTTGTTGCCCTGAATAACAATGTAACAAGTAGGAGATGGATACAGCTTATTAATCAACTTTTAAATATATTTAAAAATAAAAGCCAGGAAATTATAGCCTCAGTATTAAATTATTACTGGAAGGAATGGAACCATTTATCATAAAATGTAACAATACAGCACAAAAAGTAATTAAGATAGAATTGTTTGCTTGGGTACTTGCTTGCCATTTTATTTTGCTCTGCAATTTTAAAACACAATCTCTGCAAATGAACAGTGTATACATATTAGCTGTAAGATGTTGTCAATTCCATTTTAAGTAGTCAAGTAACAAAATTATAGCTGCAATTGGATGCTGAAGAGTGGAGACAGATGGATAGAGCAAACTTTTTTTTCTATGAATATTAGATAACTGGTGATTGTTGGAATGAAGTAAATACCAAGTACCTTAAAATAATTTTTATTGCCTTTTCTCAGCATTGTTTCTGCAACCATGTGCAGAACCAAGAGGTTTTTGTTTAGAAAATTCAGAAAAAGAATCATGAGAACACTTGTGCATATGAAAGGTTACAGAATGGTTTGTAAACCATAATGTTCTTTTATTAAAAAAAAAAAAAAAAACCAAAACCCAAACACAAACCAAACCAAAAACGTAGGTCACCCACCACTTTTATCAAATGAAGCAGATTTTTTCCTTCTGAACCCCACAACATAATTTTCTCTATGGACCTATCCCTGAGGGAACCATATTTGAACCGGGTTGCTAAATGGTATATTAGAGTTATTAATTGCAAGCATTTTAAATGAAGATGCTAAAATCTCTTCGTTTGGGTATACTTGTATTTTCTGTCATTAGCTGGACTGACATCTGATCTCTATCCAGAATTTCATTTCTGCTGGGCAGAAGTCTTAGCCACTGCTATTCTGACTTTTGGAATAAGTTTTATAAACCTCTCTTTGTCTCATTAAATATCTAACAAGTTTCAATTCAGCTCAAAACATCACAACTTCATTAAATCACTTCTAAATTCAGCCTTGTTATTTATTCCTGCAAATGTCTGGCTTTGCCCCTCTGGATGTTCTAAGTCCAGTTTGTATACGAAGTTGTATGCAGAATGAAGTTGCAATCACATTCACCATTATTATATCTGGATAATGTATTCCTCAAGGGCTGCAATGAGATGGTAGCTGATGGCAATGACATGCTGACTGGTGAAGAATACAATTCATGATACCAGCTTCACTGTTCAGCACAGTCAGTGCTGTGAGACAATAGTTTGAATTATTGTGTTTTCTGAAGAAAGCAAGTAGGTCCATTTGCCCTGAAAGTCTTTATTAATGTAATTCGTGGAATGAGAAATTCCCTTGAGAATGGCAGTCTTGCCTCTGAATTTCATTTTTGCTTTTATTTCTGACATAGCTTTCATGCAGCTTTTGAACTTCTCCTCTCTTTCTCAGCATCATACCTTTCCAAGACTCTGCCCTCACTTTCAGGAACCTGACTGTCCCACATGCTATCCTTCAGAATACATCAAATCAGGCCTTTTTTCCCTCAATGATGAATGAAGTAATATCAGTGAATAGCAGGGCTCAATGAGATATATCTTACAAGTGACAACAATTACAGCCTGTGCCTGCTTTAGCAAACCACTTGGAGTTTAGGCCCTCATGTTTACATCAGTTGGGAATTTTTCTTTCAGGTATCTTTGAGTCTTGTCCCCCCAAAAAAAATGTCTCCAACACAAGTGGTTCAAAGACACCTAAAGTGCAAATCATTGATTTAGACCTTTATACTCCCCCTCTACACACACCTTCCAAGGAGCTAGAGTGTGTTTAACAGGCCTTTGAGATGGAGCTTCTTCTGAGTCTAATTTATATGTACCAAAGTTGCTCTGCAAGTCAAACCAAAGTGATGGGAGATTAAGTCTCTAGCCATGCCAAATCAGAACATTAATGTAGACACAGTACAAGCTTCCTGACTTATTCTAAATATGATTACTTTATTTCAGTTGAGAAACTAGAACCAGGACAGTCCCTTTATCTTGCTACACTACAGCAATTACCTGTCCAAATCCTCTCTCTGCATGTGAGGAGATAGGGTTGCATGATATGTAACCACATATGAAAGCTGTATCAAATTAAATTGAATCCATGCCACATCAGTCAGACTTTAAGTCTCAGTTGAGTTCAGGATGGAGTGAGATTACCATCAGTATCTAGCAGAATTCAATCTACAAAGTAGCAGGTATTGCTTTATATAGTTGGTAACCAAAGAAGCATTTGTTCATTAGGAAAGGTTTTGTGCTTCACTAGTCCTACAGGTTAGTGTAGGATGTGATGTTCCTTGTAAAAAGGCATAATTGAACTAAGAGGATAATTTGTTTTAAAAAATCCTTAATTATGTGGCAATAACACCTGAAATCAGTTTGGAAAATGATACAATTTATCACTGTTTATGCTCTTGGTTTGGTTTGGGACTTTGTGCAGTTTTGGTTTGTTTTGGGTTTTGGCTCTTGGGGTTTTTTTCCCCACTTCTTCCTCTCCTGGATGGTTAGAGAACAGTCTCTTCCTTTAAATTTTTTGTCCATTTGTGAGGGTCAGTCTCAGGGTAAGGAGATTAACATAGAGTACCTCTTTATGGGCTTCATGCTGTATGTGGAATTGCATTTAACATTAACGCTTTTATTTCCTGAGAATACTTTTTTAATCAAGAACTTAATGAAAAAAATTACAAAAATTTACAAAAATCTTAATTTTGTGCCAATTTAATACAATAGATTATCTTCTCATTTGCATGGATGATTTTGGTTATTACATTTAAAGTTCCTTTAAAGTGGATCCAATTATATTTTTGCTGTTTTCTTACCTTGGTGTAAATAAAAACCTATCCATGTACTCCATTATTTTCTTTAGCTAATATTTGGTAGATTTCTGCTTGAAGAGCCAGACCTGCTTCCATTTACATGGTTATAGCTTTAAGTAACATTAAACCATATAGAGACTGGATCCTTAGGTATTATCTCATTATTAAAACTAATTATTGGAGTGTTAACAAAAGGTGAGTAAGCACTGAATCCTAAGTTCACGACTATATCCTTTACCAGCATTCCAGCCATACCAGTATAGATGGAAGATCTGAATGCTCCTTTTCATTGGTTGTGGGTTTTTAATTCTCCTTACTTACCAACTTGGAATGTATGATCTACAAAACAAAATAAATTAAGTGGAAACCCTAATAATCTGAAATCATGATGTACCATTAACACAGAGCTACTTTTCTGATTATGTACTTGCTCTTTGGGTTGGGTTGCATCACAAAAAAACAGCTCAAAACTGGCTCAGCACACAGCTAAGCCAGCCACATCTTTGCACAGAAATGTTATAATACTTATTAGCAAAAGGAAACTATCCTTAAAAATTGCACTGTCAATAAGAATTCTTTTTAGTGCATGTCCCATCAACTAATAATTGTTAGAGTATTCAATCTGGAATTGCAGAAGTTCATCGTTACTTTCTGGTCCTTGAAATTCCCAAAGGACAAGCTTTCATTTACAGAATTAAAATGAAAAAACACAGAAGGCCAGAACTGATAATGGTACTAAAAGCAGTTACAAACCAATCCTGGAATTTCCATTTACTTAGATAACTTCTTCTTATGCAAATAGTTCTACTAAAATAAAACAGATTATAGATATAAGAATGGGATGCATAAATGCCAGAAAATGATCTAAAACCTGTTGTGGTGTGTGCATTATGTCTAGTTGAAAGGATTAAAACACATAGTTAGATTATTCAGTCTTTTCATTTAGTGAAAATGCATCATTCTAAGCTTTTCTTTCCCTGGTACGAAACTGCTCTGAAGGTGGGCAAAAGAGAGCAAGTGCTTCTCATCATATCTCCAGGTAGTAGCAGGTTGCGACTACTGATAGCTAATCAATAGGACCAATTTCTATTTAATTTAAATTTTAACCAGTAGGAACATATCCTAAGATTTTATTGCTCTGAGATGATATGAAATCCATAAGAAAAAATATATGAAGAACATTAAATGCTTCTGTTGGATAGATGGACCATCTCTATTAAACTGGAAATTCAGTGATTAAGATTCTTTCAAAGTCTATTTCCTCGGGGCTATAAATCAGGTGTGCAGGAAATCCTTACTAGTCTCAAGACCAGACATTAAACATCACTTATGCTGACAGTTGTCTTCACTGATCAGAGAACAATTTGGGTTTCATAGCCATTCATCTAAATAAATTCAAAACCCTCCCAGGCTACATGTGTAAGTTTTTGAGAGAACCCTGCATCCACCAGGTTTTTTAAAACACTTCCATTAGTAATGACAATAATTGATGAAGTAGGTTCCTCTAGTTCCTCCTCTCCCTTCACCCTCCCCCATACCTTTTGTCTTGCAGTCTCCAGCGCATTTGCTCTCTCTTTGTCTAGATTTTTTCCCTTACACCTCCCTTTCATCCCTTTGCCTTCTTCCATGACCCATGTTTTCTTTTTCCTGTATTCTTTGCTCCCCTCTGTTTAGCTGTGTTTCTCCTACTCTTGTTTTAAACTCCTTCCCCGTTCTCTCTCCTTCAATTCATTCTCCTCCCAGGTGCTGTGGCAGAGAGGGCAGCCTTCATGATGAGGTTCATTTTTTCTAAGGCTTCTGATCGTGAGCTGATCTTTTTAAAGATTATGTTTTAATTAATATATCTAGATTTATACCCAACCCCTACTACCTCTACAATGAGAATCATTACATTGCAGAGAAGACAACTAGAAAAAGAAGAAAGCTTATGTCTATCAATTATTCTGACTAATTATCCAGGCTATCACTGCTTAAAATATACTACCTTCTCAGAGCATACTACCTTCCTGGTGCCCAGATCTCCTTGCTTCCCCCATTAATTACTTCAGAAAGCAGAAGAGCACTTCATCAACCCTTGAAGGTCAAAGGAATGTGAACAAAACACTATAGCTGACAATAAATTCCCAGTATCTGTCAGGCCAGAGTGGGCACAGCTTTCATAATGGAACACAACACAGTCTGCTACTGGGCTTCTCCACTAGTTCATCAGGTAATAGCTGACCTCACGTATACTTGCACCTTTAGTTATTTACGCATTTGGAACTCAGTTGCATTCATATAAAACTATACTTACGTGGCTTTGCCAAGGAAAGGGGATCTCTGAGTATCTGTAAATTACTTTAATATCTGAAATGTCTCTGATGAGGCATTAGAGGAAAGTGGTTGCTGTCCCCCTGGCATTCCGCACAAATCCAGAAAGAAATCTTCAAGGCAGATGGATGTCTTTCCAAGAAATGAACTTTAGCTCTTGCACTTACTGGACAGGATAAAAGATTAACTGAGAGAAATTCTGTGATACAGGCTACACCTGTGATGAGATTGAATGCTCACAGTAGTCACTTGTAACCATAAAAATTCATCTACCCATCTTTATTTTTTTTCTGTAGATTTTTACCTTTTTGTTTGTTTGCTTGCAAACAGCTCTAGAAGTTACAGCATTGCAACAGTAGGAGAATAAAGATACAGCTATACTCTTTGTTTGGTTTGCTTTTTACCTTTGAACAGGATTTATATGGAAAATCGCAAATAAGCTTTTTAACAAATATGTCAATCTGATCATCGTGGCCTTGTTTTCTATTTATAAACTCTGATTTTTCTAAAGAAGACTTCTGAAAAGGAACCTACATACCCGGTTGCTGATAAAAATCATTGCAGTTCAGGTGCTCTGATTAACTAAAGTTCTGTGAGGAACAACTCCTGGTCATTTCCAGTAGGCTGAGATCTGCCTTCATCAGTACACCCCAGCCTCCTCTGACTCTGAGGAGTAAGAATCTGGGAGAAAGGAATGCTTGATAACTGTGATTAGGTCCAAATGTTTTAAAAAGGTTTTGAAAAGCAATTATAAGGATATAAGAGTAACAACAGAAAACACTGGAGAACCTCTCTTATTGTTTTATAGATATCACTCAAATGTAGTTTCTTCTTCTGTCAACCAAAATAAGTTCCTTAGGAACTTAAGTCTAGACTGGGATTTCCTACAGTTTTCATCCTGGATAGATAAGCAGAATGGATATGATACTAGCTAGAAGCTGCATCAGCAAATTCTCCCACACAGTGTCAAGTCAAAGATCCTTCTGTGCCTGCTACAAGGTTTTGCAGACTCTTAGTAGCCTCAGAGGAGGATAAGAGGTTACATTGCAGAG
This sequence comes from Empidonax traillii, assembly GCF_003031625.1. NCBI lineage: Eukaryota > Metazoa > Chordata > Aves > Passeriformes > Tyrannidae > Empidonax > Empidonax traillii. Next base: position 381,900 of record NW_020955657.1, on the reverse strand, counting down.
AAGACAACTAGAGCATGTTTGGACACTCTTAAGCTAATGATAACCCTGATCTGGATCAGCTATAAAAACACAAAGGTCAAACTCCGGTTAAACTTCCATGTTTCACTGAAAAAGTGTTCTGACTTCAAAAAGCAGGGAGGGTTTTACCTAGATAATTCCCATAAATGCTGCAAAATTATGTACAGCGTGGTCTCCCAAACAACTCTGTCAGCTCATCTGGGGAAGCCATGAGCTCAGATCCTGACAGAGTGTACACTGAGTACTCTTTATGCTGGCCTTGCTACCAAGGAAAAGTAAGAAATATTTGTAATTCTGCCCTAAAAATTGAGCTGTGTATTTTTGAGCTGTGGGTATATTTGGTTTAGGTACAGACCAGAATCAATTTGAACTTTAAATGAAAACTCACCTAGCCTGGCAGGAATACACAGAGATTGTCCAAGCAGCCAGAGATTGGGCTAGGGAAACTAAAGCCTTGAAGGAATTAAATCTGGCCAGGGTTATCAACTGCAACAAGAAAAGCTTCTACAGGTGCATCAGTGATGAAACGAAGACTAAGGAAAACGTGGACCCTCTTCAGAAAAAAAACCAGGAGACCTAGTTACCTGGGATATGGAGAAGGCCAAGGTACTCAGTGCCTCAATCTTCACCAGCAAGTGCTTCAGCCCCACTGTCTGAGTCACAGAAGGCAAATGCATGGACTGGGAGAACAAAGAACTACCTGCTGTAGAAGATCAGGTTCAAGAACATCTAAGGAACCTGGAGGTGCACAAGTCCATGGGGCCTGATGAGGTGCATCTGTGGGTCCCAAGGGAACTGGCAGATGAAGTGTCTAGGTCATTAATCATCATATTTGAGAAGTCATGGCATTTTTTTAAAAAGCAAAATAAGGAAGAATTGGGGAACTAGAGGCCAGTTAGTCTCACCTTGGTGCCTGGCACGATCATGGAGCAGATCCTCCTGGAAACTATGTTAAAGCACATGGGAAATCAGAACGTGATTGGTGACAGCCAATATGGCTTTACTGAGAGCAAAATGTTCCTGACAATTCTGGTGGCCTTCTACAACAGCATTACAGTGTTGATGGATGAGGGAAGAGAGAGACTGACATCATCTGCCTGAATTTGGGCAAAGCATTTGACACTGTCCTGGACAAGATCCTTGCCTCTAAACTGGAGAGACATGGATTTCATGGACAGACCACTCAGTGGATAAGGAACTGGCTGGAGGAGCACACTCAAACTGTTTCAGTCAAGGGTTTGATGTCCAAGTAGAGACCAGTGACAAGTGTTGTCCTCAGGGGTCAGTACTGGGGTCAGCACAGTTCAGCTTTGCTGGTGACATGGAGAGTGGGATCAAGAGCACCCTCAGCAGGTTTGCTGGTGACACCAAGCTGCGCGGTGTGGCCAACCCACTGGAGGGAAGGGATGCAAAGCAGAGGGACCTGGACAGGCTTCAGAGTTGAGACTGTACAAACCTCACGAAGTTAAGCGAGGCCAAGTGTAAGGTCCTGCACATGGGGCGGGGGCGGGCAGTCCCAAGCATAAACACAAGCTGGAGAGGACTTTTCACAAGTCTTCAGTAACTGGTCTAGTGAAAGTTGTCCCTGCCCATGGCAGGGGGGTTGGAACTAGATGATCTTTAAGGTCCCTTGTGACTCAACCATTCTGTGATACTATGATAATATGCATCCAGAACTGACAAATGGAAAGGAGGAAACATAATTTAAAGATTAAATAAAACACTTAGACACAGCATCTCTACTGAACATAGTGGCATAAAAAGGGAAACTATTACGAAACAAAAGCAGAAAATTAAGGGAAGGTCATTCTGGGTTTTGTGGGTGTCATTGCTCATCCCTGGTACCAGCTGTCAAGCAGTTCTCACTGGCTGGCTTTAGGAGCTCATCTATGAGTGCTTAGCAAAAAACTGAAGATAAGTTAGTAGTACATCCTCATTGCGCATATTAGTTTTTCAAATTCCTTCCTTGATGTTCTGGAAAAGCAATTTAGAAAAGCCTCTCCATCTATTCAATGCAGTCACAGTCTTCAAAAATTCCTGATGCCTTGAAATCAATCTGCCTGTGATACCCCTTCCCCATTACAGACAGTGCAGTAAATCCTCATCTGCTTCCAGAGAACTGCTGTGAAGAACTCCTTTTACAGTCCTTAAAAGTTCTGGTGTCCTTATATTTTGAAAAATGTAAAGAGCCATGACACCAGGAGTCTACATCTCCTACCCAGCCACTGGGGAGGTGGGTGAAAAGGGTGTTGCCAGTCTGTAGTTTTTAGCAAAATCAGGTATTTGTTTGTCTAATTAGAGGAGGGAACTGCTGACCTTCAGCAACAGACCTTGCCCTTTTGTCAGTCCCTTTGTCCTTTTCCTACAGCCCCTGAGGCTCTGAATCTTATTATGCCTGCCCAGAGGGTGATCAATAATGTATTGGCCTTACATTGATTGTGTTCAGCCTCACCACACACAGCAGCAGCATTGACAGAGGAGGAGGTTGCTTTGGGAGCAAAATAACTGTTTTCAGCACATCACCCTTAGCAGGGAAACACACATGTTTTTTGAGTTATGAAAGCCTAGACCGTGCTGCTAGAGGGTATTTGAAAGCTGCATATCTTGACACTTGAGAGGAAAAAAAAACCAAGAAAGAAGCCAGATGACACCTCACATCTTTTGCTTGCTTAAAATCAAGAGTGCTTGACTTGTGAAAATCATACAATTTCTGCATGACCTTTATTCTGGACAGACAGGCACACACAACCCATTAACGGTGTGCTGGAAAACTCCCAAATTCTTAAGGAAAAGTTAACCTTGAGCAATATCAGATTAATCCATCCCAAATAAAATAGAAATGAAAGTCACAAATCTTGATAGCATTTTCAAAGGCAATTGTAGCTGCCAGCCATCTAATAATGTTTTTCATGTTTCTCTGCCCAAAATGCAAGTCACAGTACGCTGGTGAAACAGGAAACTTACACATTCCACAGGGTCCAGACATCACAGAAACAACCTGAAAAGTTCACACGGCAGGTCAGCTCATCCTGCATTACTTCAGCCAGGCACCATGAATTTGTGAGCTGGGAAACTCATTGTCAGTGCAGCCTGGGCAGGGCTGCAGACATGCCAGAAAGTGTGCCTAAGCACTGCTTAGAGCTGCGTAGATGTGCAAGTGAGCTGTTGTTTAAAACCACTAGCTGTCTAACATGAATGTGCTCACTATTAACCAGGAATATTGCCCTCAGATAATCCCTGTTTGAGCTGATTTTTCAGTTGTCAGATATCTTTTATTAGACATCCAGTACAATTCTCAGCTTGTCCCATTTCCCTGACACATCAGTATTTTAAAATGATAGAAGTCGATCTAAATTACCTGTTTTACGAATATAAGTTCTTCCAAGTAAAAAAAGAAAAAGATTTGCTCTACAGGCATGGCGATAGGCCCATTTAGCCTTCAGCTTTTGTTATTCTGAGTAAATTCATCAAATAGAGGGTTTAAATTAGAGAGGAGCCAAAATCAGAAACCTGGATCCTCACCAACATTCTGACCTTGGGCATGTTTCAGTTATTTTTGAAGCATTTCAGCTGGGCCATTTTCTATAAAGGACCTAAACTCTTGGTCTGGATATGCTGAAACTGCAAACGGATTCAGTTTCAGATTAAACAACAGAGTTAGTGTTTGCAAAGAGCTGAAACCAAGTTTGTCGTTACAAAATGATGACTTTAGGTGACTCCATTTTGAAGTTTTGGATAGGAGAGAAAAGTAAGATCTTGATTTTTTTAATCTGAGTGCTTGAAACATTTTGAACATCCAGTTATTTTAGAGAGATTTACACCTTACATTAATTATCCTGTTTAAATACTTCTTCCTCCATAGAACAGTTTAATGTGGCCAAGACCTCCTTGAAATCAATTGTTTCACAGGTAAGTAATGGATTTAATAACAGAAGAATAGTGATTGTGTACATATTAACTCATTTGGCACACTTCAAAGTATTTGGAAGTGTAATTTAATGTGTGCAACTGTATACTTCTGCTTTACCACTGTGCCAGCAATACAATCCATATGATTCACTCAGAGATGTCCACTGAAGCTGTTTTACACTTCAATATGTACAAAGTAAAACCTGTAAATAAGCACATAGCTTTCCTTGCATTTTGGCACCACAAGTAGATGTAGCATGAGCTTTCATCTTGTAATCCAGAGGGCATCCTGGAAAAAACAAGCCATCTGCCATTTTGTGTAAAATGTTCATTTAGCCTGCAAGAGCATCTGGCATGCAGGGTAAGGGTAATGTCCCTCTGCAAAGTTCACTGACCTAATGGTATCATAACAACAAAGAGTGGGTAAGGACAAATTTCGTTCTGAATTGTAACTCTAATGACAAGGAAATTATGCATAGTAAATGTCAACAGAACTCAAGCCCAAAGTGAATTCCGTCTTACACCGGTTTCAGTACTTATTTAGTATCGATTATGCTGTCCATTACATTTCAAGCTAAATGTCTTGTCATACATGTCTGTTACAGTCTTTCAGCACAGAAGTCTATACTTGCATCCAGCTGCCCTTAAAATAGCACTATACCAAGATTTTTGCTGTAACACACTTGCTGTTTACTGGCCTTTCTTTGCTAATGGCTGTGCTTTTTATATGAACACAAAACATACGTTTTTCATTTCCTCAGCATAGTAAGAAATCTTTTTACAGAAACTGCTGCCTAAGCAAATTACAAGTCTATAATATTTCCATTAAGAGATCTTACTTTTCCCGATGCCAAATGCTTTTGGTGGTGTGTTACGAAGTCCAGAAACATGGAGTGAAAATTGTTCTTGTGACCACAAAAGCATTTTAGAATTTTTTGGTGAGGCCTATATCCAGATCACTTAAATATATGTTTGCTTTGTGCTTCCCTTTTCCTTTTTTAAGTTATAGGGATTTAGAAGAGATACAAATTTCTTAATGAAGATTGCTGTTTAAACAAGAACAGAATAACTGTTACAGGACTTAGGTTACACTTTGCCCTGCTGGGGAGAAATAAGCACATCTGGATGTCCTGCACCAGCAGGACACAGATACCTCAATGTCTTTATGGGGATCATTGCTGGCCAGTGAAGGCCAAAGCTATCAGCGGACTCTGAGGACCTGGTAAAGTAAGAATAAGTAAAGGGCAATTGAAGATGCAAACTCTCATTCATTTAAGTATAAGATCTAAACTGAAGCTCAGATTTACTAGTCAGGTTTTCAGCAACTACATTTTACATTACATTATGCAATCATGTAAGTACAAAACACCTTCTGCAGGCCCTGCAGTTGAGTGCCTACGTCCCAGCAGCTTTACAGACTACCTGGCTGTGTGTCCACGGACTGGTAAGCTCCCAGTGTATGAAGCCTCTGACAGTGTATGTTTGTGTATTCAATGTCATGGTTTTCTTTAACTTATTTGCCATGTTGTCTGCTTCCCATTTTATTCAGCTTGCAGGAGTCAAGGAAGGGTTCTTGTATTTTATGAAGCTAAACAGATATCACAGTGCAAACACTCAAGACAGGGATGGTACACAGTGCTTTATTTACACTAGTTATCACCAAAAAAAGCGCCACCAAATCTGAGAGCCCCTCTTGGAGCCCCTCAAGCTGCAGAGGAATGAAAGGCTAAAGACGGAGTAAGACTTTACTCAGGAAGAAACAGGATCTGGCTTTCCATTACAAGGCTGGAAAGAAGGTTACAGTATGTAAACAAAAAAGAAAATCTTTTTTACTGCTTTACTGTCCTGTCTCTTACCTGTAATTCTTCTGACCTGCTCTGTACTGCACATGCTGGGCTATATGTGCCTGGCATCCCCTGCCTCAGCAACCAGATGACCTGCTGAGTTTCAGATTTCCCTTCTGTCCCCACAGTTACAGCCCTCTTGCTATATTGGCACTTCCGCACACATGGAAAAGCTACACAGCTTAATCAGGACTGTGATAGTTAAATCCTGTAGGTATCCTGACTCCCACCCTGCCTGTCCCTCAATTAAAAAGGTCACTCACTGTCTTATATTTTTCTCCAACTCTTCCTTATTGAGGCAGCATAATAAACATGGGACAATCCTTCTCAGCTCCACTATGCTGAACACTATCATGTTCACACTGTGCCATGTATTTGAAGTAATAGACTTCCATTTCATTTAGTGGTTTTGGTTTGCTACTGGAGATTTCACTAACATAAGGCAGGTCAGACAACTGGGCACCTCTGCCCCAGCTTGCTGTGAGCTGCAGGACTTCCCTACGTCACTGGTGAAGAGGTCACTGCAAAGAACTCAAGTTCAAGCTGGTTGAGTTCATAACACAGTTAGCACTGGGGCTGGAAAGAGAAAACAGGAAAAGACTACATCAGGAGATGAGTGATTAGGCTGGGGGAGAAGGCATTTCTGCACAGAGGTCTGGGTGGGATAACGAACGAAGGTGTAATGACAAAGCTGGGAAATTCAAGCTCTCAGACCTTGATTCAATTTGACATCAGTTGTGAAGGGAAGAGGAAAGTCTGATCCAGCTTATTAGACCGGGATGAAACTCATCCCAAAGGATGGCAAAGGGCTAGGGCTGATGCTAGTGGGAACGGGCAGGGTGGCTGAGTGCTGACGCTGCAGCAAGGCAGGGATTCATCCCAGGAGTGCTCAGAGGCAGTGTTTCGGTTGTCAGGAGCTGATGAATCGGGATGCAGTTCAGAGGTGGTGCTGAGCTAGGGGAAGCAAGTAACTCAGCTATGTTTCAGTCTGACTCTGCACACGTGGCCTGTGAATCCACTTCTTTAACCTTCTCACTTCCCAGGAGTCAGTAGGCAGCTGGTCAGTCAGATTTCCTATATCTCTTGGTCTCCTGACTGCCTGTGGTTTCCTCTTTATCCAGATCACAAGTCAAAGGAAAAGATGGGATTTAGAGGAGAAAGTGGAAGTATTATGTGTGCAGGGAGTGAGAGTGCAAACAGCTTTTAGTTGAGCACTCATAAAGATTGTAAAACAGTGTATTTTTTAGCAGTGTATGCATTCAAGTGAATTAGGCCCAATGCTCAATGCATTCAACTGCATCTTCCAGATATGGTTCTTGAAAACGCCTGAATCATGCTGTGATGACAAACAACCTTTCACTTGGTAGGATGGATAAAAGTAATGGTGGTGCACAAATCAATCACTTCTACCTCAGAAGAAGGATCTGTAACTTCATTATAGATTTGTCTCTTTCCGAACTGCCTAACGTGCCATCAATCTGGCTTCTGTTCCTTCCACTCCACTCACTGGCTTAATTCCCTCCTGAAAATGCTCCCTCTGTTTCACTGCTGCATCCTGTCCTGGTGCTCCTCAGGCCTCTCTGATTTTCCACTCTTGTTCTGTGCATTCCTGTGTTTGTCTTCCCCGACATGTTCAGTTGACCTTCACTTTATTACACCTTCTGTCTTTCCCCCACTTATTCACAGACCAACCCCTCCATTTCTGAGCCAAAGTTTGTAGATGCTTTTCCCAACAGCTACACCTGCCTGGGCAGTTTGTACCCACGCTTCTGGTTATGTCATCTGCACGCCTCCCTGTAGCTCATGCCTGAACAACTGCTTGTGATGCCACATGTGATGTTGCGTGTTGGAGCGGATCACTGTGCTGAAAGTGTATGTGGAAAAGGGGAAAAGGCAGTGCCCATTTGCAATTTGCTCCAGAGCTCCTCTGGCTGCTGCATGGGAATAACATGGGGGTGGTGATGGGAAAGGAGTGAGTGCTGGGAGCACTTGAAAACCACAGGCTTGGCTTCCTTTGGACAAGCCTATTGCTCTGGGCATCTTTAAGTGTGGTGTAGGGTGAGTAGCAACAGCCTTGCCTTGCCTGTGCCTGAGGATGCCTGGGAGCTGTGTGGCCCAGAGTCCAAATTAATGGGCTCCATTAAAGACAGGTTATGCTCAACCAGCCTCAAACCACCCTGCCCTGTGCTGCATCTGTCCCTCTCACCACTGACAGAGACAGAACTGAATTTCTCTCTCTCTGGCTTTATTCCTTGCACAGTACACAGCACCACAGGGGTTCCAAATCAACTGTGTCCAGCACATTTTTCCCGTGATTTTGTGTGCATTCCTCAGATGTCAGCCTCATGGACTTAACACAGTTTGTGCATGCTGATGCCTACAGTGGTACTACCTAGCAGATCCTGTTAGCTGCTTTGCTTCTTCTTCTATGAAAAGCTTATGCATGTCATAGGGATGAAAATAATACTATTATGCAGAAATAGAGTTGGAAGTATCTGAGATATACCCAATAAATGAAAATTTAATATTGAACAAGGTCCTTCCAGGTGAACTTTTAGCCCTACCTAAGGAATTCGATAGAAAATTCTATCCATATTATAAAATGCTATAGATTGGTTTAAATATGTTGTATGAAGGTATTAACCTTCTGTGAAATTCACTTGGCCCTTTCCATAATGTTTCTCAGCTGCACATGTTTAATATTTTCATTCTGATGGACAGTATTTTTTGTGATTGCTTTTTCTGGACTACACCTTTTGTCCAATGGTCTAATGGCACAATTAAACAGAAATCTTAAAAATATCAATGGATTGGCATACTGGTAAGAAAACATCCAGAGCTGAAGACCAAAAGGTTGCTTTGCTGCAAGGTCTGGAATTCTTTGGCATGCCAACAAAGTTGCCAGTTGGCTGTAATAGAAGAAAAATGAGCAGAGCATCTGCAAGATATTTACAGTAAGGGTAGAGGGAGGAGGAGAGCAGCCCTCAGAGTTTATCAGTGGTATGCAGGGGTCAAAACGTTTATCAAGCCATTTGGATGTGAAATACCCACAAGAGAAAGGGATTTTGAATATTCTGATCAAGTCCCAGGATCATGAGTTGCATCTTCCTAAGTGCACTTAGGTTCCCTTGGGAACCAGATGGAGGGGAGAAAAGGATTGGGAAGGGGGAGGAGGCTAAGGAAGCTGACTGCTGTGTGTAAGGGTGTATGGTAATGTTGCGGAACCACCGGGCTGTTGCCTGTGCATAGCCAAGGCATTTACTTGGGCTGTCTGGGATGCCTTGTTGTACCCATTCCCCCCATCCTGAATGGATTTCATTATCCCTGTCTGGAATGCAGAAGATATTTCTTCCAGACAGTAATACATATATATAAACAAAGTGAAAATGCAGAGGAAGCAGATGTCTTAGATGGCCCCTGGTAACTCCTGTCCCACATAGGAGGCTGGTAGAGGAAAGAAAAATCCCCTCGGCCATCTCTATTTTCCTGGATTATTCCCTGCTGAAAAGCACAGGCTCCTTTCCACCACCTTCCCTCACTGTCTCTTGCCATCCTGCAGCTCTAGTGCCACTGTTTTGCAGTGTGCATGGCTCTGCCCCACTGACTGTGAAGCTCTCTGCAGACCCTGTCCAGCTCTGCAGGCTGGTTGGGCTTTTCCGAAGTGCAACACTAGCCATTTCTGGCTCATCTCTTCAGCCCGGGGCTGCTGGAGCTGACAGGGGATTTCCAGGAACCAGTTAGTTTCCCAGCTTTTGCTGTCACCACTGGAGCACAAGGGGCTTCCCGACATGCAGGCTCCTATTTCCAACACTGACTCAGAAGAAAGGCTAAAAGGCAGCGGGTATTATAGCCTGATTCTACTCCAAGAGGTGAATGTGAGGTTTAAATCCCCTGTTTTAGACGAACTCAAGTTCTTAGATATTTGTCTTCCTATTTTTCTGCTCTCATTTCTCATACATCAAAGCAGGTCAGTTCAGACTCCCAGCTCTCCCCACCACTGAAAGCGTGCAGCTCCTGACAGCCACTTCTTCCCCAGGACAGAGAGAGTTAGGGCTCTCCTTCTCCTGAAGAAGAAATTTCAAATTTCCTCTGCAGAAGAGTTCACTCCATACTTTTTCCTGTTGTCTGTCTGGCCATTCCTCATCCAGCATCTCCATGATCATCAGTTCAGCCAGAGGTGAAGTGCTGAGGCTGGCAAGGGTGGATGGGAGGGATCTGCGTGAGAAACAGCGATGTTTTCGCAGTTACTGGGCAACACGAGGAAGTGTGCTAGCTGTGGAGCTCCTCTGAGCCCTGTTCGATCCACCGTCAGGGGCGAGCTGAGCTGTGAGGCGCAGCAGCACAGTGCAACAACAATCTCCCACCGCAGCCATTCCTCAGGGATTAGTCACTGATTTCCCAGAAAACAAGATCCAGTTCTGAGGGTCTAAAACTTTGCTCTCTGGTTTGTGCAGGGTGGTTGGGGTGATTTCTCTGAAGCAAGCACAGAACTAGTTTAAGCACTGGCTTTTTTCCTCCACGCCTTGCCTGAGGACATTTCTTGGCTGCTGGTGGGGGTTGGTCAGAGGGATCAGAGTGAAAGTGCAGTCTACGCATTAGCCGTGAGCAATGGCAAATGGTTTCAGGTATGCGACTACCAAGGAGTATAGGCAACTTCTTATTCCTCAGGCTGCGCCTACACTGCTTGCATCTGTAGTGTACGTTAGAGCTGTTTTCTGTCTGCTCTTAATAAAGTCAATTTATTCTACGAGACAAAAACCACAGCAGGGCTAGACTGTATACAATCTGGTTTTCTCCTCAACCTGCTCTCTTTCCCTAGACAAACTGCCCTACCATGAGCTCTGACCTGATCCCCTGTCTTCAGCTGTTTGAAAACAACTATATAAAAACCTGTAGTAAGGTGCTTGAGTCAAACAGATAGGATCAAGTTTGCTGAAATTAGTACCTGACCTCCTGTAAAAATTACATGAGCTTATTCACAGCATCCTGCTGGTAATTTCAGTCCTGCAAAACTAAAACCAAATAAAGATTATGAGGAGGCTACCTTGATTAAAAAGCTACCAGCTGCTTAGTGTATAGCTTACTCACTGCCTGAGTAAGCAATGGATGGAGAAGAGCAGAACATGATCCTTTCGTGCTCCTCAAGCACCCCACACAAAGCTTTCTTGGCATTCACAAGTCACTATCTTGCCCACCTCATACCCTAAGATATGCGTTTTGAGATAGGAGAGACTACGGAAAGCTTTGGAGCAGACAGCCCAGCTGGTCTGTGCAAGGCATTGTGAAGCCTTGAGGACTGTTGTGCAGGATGTTTGAAGCCCCTTCTCTTCACCTCTGGTGGAGGATTTGATAGGGAATTTAGTCTGAGAAGGCAGTGACAAATGACCAGTCTGTGGAAAAGGGATTAGGAAGAAGGGGAAAGAAGAGAAAAGAGAAGATAATAGTGAAGGAATGTTGGTTTTGGAAGAACATTTTAAAGAGGAAGCAGATCATGTAACAGCCATGGGCAATACCACTTGCATCTTTCATTAAAACAAGGGAAACCAGCACGATGATTCACCTCATAGCATACCACCAGCCCTGGACAAAGAGGCAGTGAGGGGCTGGCTGTGCATCTGTGTCTCTTGGATAGTCACAAGCCTTCTTCTTCCCCTGTGGTTTGATTTACCTAGGAAATGATGACATATCCCTGTGACTATCACTGCACAGCATAGCTTACCACATAAGATGTCTTTTTTCCTACATTTCTCTTGAAAACAGGGCATAAACCCACTCTGAGGCTTCATAATATGCAGGCAGCCCTGCTCTGCTCCAGCTTTTCTCAGGGAAGAGGGACAAGTGCTGCCAGCTCCTGAAGCACAGTGGCCAGGCAGGACTCCAGCTCTGAGGTAGCAGCAATGCAATGAGATGATGCAGAAAACAGCTGTGTCAGACCATAATGTCACAGCATGGTGCATAAAGCTGGTATCAGCATCACTTTGATATTACTGGATTTCATTGCATTCAGAATCGCAATTACTATCCCATTATATGTTGTTCCTGCGTCTGGGACTCCTTCCTGTGCTCTCAAGTTATTTAACTGCCCTGTCTCAATTTGACCTCCAGAAACACTAAATACTTCTGTGCCTTCTCCCATGTCTGTTTTCAAACCTGTCATTGTCCTGCCATTAACTTTGCGTGTCCATTACAAGGAGCCTCCTCTCTGATCTGCAGCAGGCCTACAGGAGTCATGCAAACCTTTCCGCTTCCTCCAAGGTCAGTGCCTCCTGCTCTGTAACATGGTTCCTTGGGGCACAGTGTTGATTCAAAGTACAAATTCCATCTGGAAGGAATCTGATAGCTCATTGTCTAGCAGTAGTCATTTCCTTTAGGTAAAATGCCTTTTTTTAATACTTGGCAGGGGTGACAGTTTCCAAAACAACTCTCTGCATGGAAGTGTTAGCACAGAGTGTTTTTCTGCTTTGCCTCTGGACTCTCAGTAGGAGATACACAGGGACACTGTTCAGATGGGGACCTCTCCACAGAAAGCATGGTCTTCTGTGAGAGTGTGACTCTGCCAGGCTCCCCAGTGCCACTTGCTCTTATGGTGTGAGAAAAACGCTGTCAAATGTAAATAGGAAGGCACACCCAGCACTGCTGGAAAGAGAGTTCCAGGAGCTATTAACTCACTCATTCCATTATTCTGCTGTTTCTTTCCTAGGTCCTATATTCCTGTTCCACTGGCTTTTTCAGACACCTCTCTTCTTGGCAAGTCACAGATTTCAGGGACAGGACAGTAAATACAGAATAACCTGGTGTGGATGAGCCCATCTCCCCCACATGTGGGCTGCTGGGAGACATTGCATCCCAGTGCAGCTGCAAGAGAAGCAGGCAGCTCTAAAGCCACTGCCAAACCATCCAGAAGCCTGGGGCGGGAGGTGGCCCACAGCAGACTCGCCACGCTGGTCTCCCCCCCCCATCACAAAGGGTGGCCTGAATCTCTCCCAGATGTCCACATACCACAGCCTGCTTTTCCTTCCAAGCAACCACAGAAAGATTTATTTGTCTAAAGAAAGGGGAAGCAGGGATTTTAACTCCTCACTACTGCAACTGGTCAATGAATTGCTCCCTTATGTAGCTGCTTACCAGGTGGTCTGAGCCTCCAAGTCAGGTAGCCCTGAGACCATGCAATGCTATTACTTAACTCTTCCTTAACTCAGGAGTGATGGAGATCTCCCTCATCACAGGAAGTAACACTATAAATCACTACAGATTTTCCAGAAATGGTGGAGTAGTGTCAGTGATTTCAGCTTAACCATCCCCCCAGCCTCAATACAAGCTGTGCTGAAATGTCTTTGCTTTGGTTTGTGCTCCAGGCACTCCCAAGCAGCAGCTCATTCTTGTTTCTTGGGTTTAAGTCTGCATCTGCACAGTGTCCCTTGTACCATGAATGACAGGCCTTTTGCTTATTCAGGGATATTTCAATTTCCATCACAAGGTCCAAAGAAACTGCCACTGTCCATAGGTTTTATTCTTCTGCAGCTCTGCCACCTTGGCATATGTCACATGGAAAATGCAACCAAAGCAAATACTGATGCTGCAGGAAATCTGCTTGGCAGTGCAAGGACATCGTTCTGCTCTCTGCCTTGGTCCAGGAGCTCTACTCTCCCTCTCCATCCCACTGCCCTGGTCTTTTCTGGGTTGTGGTATTTCGCCCTCGTAATCATCATGCTCCATACCTTATCCAGCAAAATCAATTACACTTGTTTTTAGCAACTTTGCCCTAAGTTACGCAACAGGCCATTATTTCTTACTTTGTAAAACATGTTGAAACTTTGAGAAGGTATGACTACATTTCTACTCTGTGCGACAAACCTTGCCTCCTCTTCTCTGCTAGGAGGACAAAGATTTCTTGTCATATACACAGAAGAGAGGAGAGTGCAGACTTTACACAAAATGCCTGCAGAAAAAGGCCTGGCTTTTAGGCATCTTCTCATTTTCTAGTGCTTCAGTTAGGTTCCTTGTTCAATGTCTGCAGAAAGTATCCCATGGTGTGTTTGTTTAACTGCAACTGCAAGTGGTGCTGGGGGACCACAAATGCATTTTATTAATAATAAACACTTCCCATTCTGTTAAGTCACTGTGGAACACACATAACTTAGCCTGGATTTTCTTTGTGTCCCACTGCCTGGAGCCCTATTTATCCTTCTCTGGAATTTCTGCTATTGTGCTGAGAGCTGAGAACTCTGGACTACACTTTTTCAAATACAGAAGAACACTTGATACCATTTTATCACAAATGAAAGATGGAAAAACTTCTATTTCTCAGCGAAGTCATTGGGCCAGGAAACCTAAAGACCTTTATGATTACAGAGTGGGATACCACACATTTAATTATAGCCGTCTAAAAACCATGGCATCTCACCTAAGCTATTTGTCTGGTCTCTCTCTATAATCAGTGAAAGGAGATAAGCCTGTCTGGTGATGACTCATTCCATCTATTTTAGGGTGGGGTGAATCACCCCTTTGCAGCTGCCTTTCTCTATCTGTTGACTACAGAAGGAATAAAAACAAATCCCTTAGACCAGAGATACTTAATCTGAAGTAGCTAGAGTTACAGCTAGAATCACCCACTCTTGGTAATACTGAGAAGCACAGTCAAAGAACCCTTTCTGCTGCGTGGATGTTGTCCTGTGTGGGGAAAGGATTGCATGATATTAAAAATAAAAGTGATACATCCCCATCTCATTTCCACATGTTGCTATGAAGGACCCAACTGTTCCTTTTATCCTATTACATTTTCACCTTCTGTATCTTCCTTGGATGCCAGAAGAGTTTTTCAGAAGTCGAATAGGTTGTCTGAGTGCTGGCAGCAGTGCCAGCTGTCCCAGCTCATGTTCTGCATGCTCCCACAGCAGTGGAGAGGTCTCCAGTAGCCCCAGCGGGGACAGGTGGAAGAGCTAAAGGTCATTTCCTCAGTTCTGGATTGCTGGCTGACTGCAGAGGCAGGAAGAACATAATATATGACATAACGTATAGAGTAACTATATGTGCAACTAAGCACCACAGCACCCTTCCTATGACTTTGACCTAGAGCTGGCTCTGCACTGTATTCTCTTTTGTGCACTAGAGATCACTTTGATCTTGCTCACTGGAGCTGCACACCAATATATTCCGAGCTTAAATACTAGTCCAAGTGAGATGTGAATGGGGCCCAGCTCCTCACTGTGTTTCTGTCACCGCTTTGTTCAGTAAGAACAGCCACAGGGTAAGACACCTTCCCTAGCCCAGGTGGCCCAGCTTTCACTGTGGCTGACTGGCTGCACCTCCAGACAAGAAGATCCTTGAAGGGGCATTGGATATATGTTGGGGAATCAGCAGATCCCCACCATGGGCATGTGGCTTGGATTAGTCCTGTGGGAATGTCATAGGAAGCTGAAGTGGGGTGGGGTGCAGGAAAAGAAAAAATAAAAAAGTAAGAAAAACAGTTTGGAGGGAGGGAAAGGCAAGTAGTTGGGTTTCTTTAACAGCGTGTAACATCATTTTATAATTGCTGTCTTTATGTCTGTGTAGGTACTTGTGTGGTCTTATTACTCTTGTGCTTCTGTAACTGACTGAAATTGTTTAAGTAGTGTGTAAAGTACAATTAAAAAGTATCCACACTAGCTTGTCCCAGGGGTTGATTTTGTTACTCAGAGGTACCTGGTCGCAGGCCAAGGTCTTTTCCTCATGATGCCAATGTACTACGTGGCAAGAGCTTCTGTTCCAGAGTTTTCCATCCGGGCTTTTGAATCCTAGGCAATTGCCAAGCCGCCCGCCAGGCTAGTTAAGAGATTGCTCAGGGTAGCAGTCCAGAGCCTGTTTAGCTAACATTTTCCTACAGTTACATAAGGAGGGTGTAGAATACCAGTTAGGGAGGAAAATATAAGCTTGTTTCTAAAAGGCAAAGTGAATTTCACCCATCTCACCTGCTATATCTGACCTCATCCTCCACCAGCTTGCTGTCATCCGATAGCTGTTTTCACCTTTTGGGCTGCGGGAACCTCTTGTAAGAGCTCATTCCCTTGCCAAGAATATTTGCTTACTGAGTATTTCTTTATCAGTACTGGCTAATTTGTAGTCTCTTGGTTTGCAGCTTCTTCCTTGGCTTTCTTTCCAGTATGTCCAAACTGGCAGCATCTTCTGCACTGGTTCTGCACTGTATCTAGTCCCTCCTTGCTCCCTTCCCCAGGCTTCAGCTACACAGTACTATCTCAGCCAGGCAATGCAAATTCAAATTCTTGCCAGCCATTTGTTCTAATACTGCTTTTAAAAGAGCAGTGATGTGAACTCTGGCATACCTGGGCAAATTCCAGTTGGAAAATCTTGCTTAAAAGAACTTCCTTTAGTAGTGACTGCAGGAAATGTTGTCCTTCCCTCTCCGTCCTACCAAAACTGGGTGCGATCTCTCTGCACTCAGCCCATCCTTGGCTGAATTTCAATAGGAGGATGCAACTAGGAAAAAAATAGCTTCACGACAGATTTATAAAAAAGGTGTCCTCAAATAATTATTATAAGGATCAATCCAGGGGAAAACTGTTATTAGCAATTCACATGTGGGTGTTAAGTGTCAACCCCCCAAAAATGCTTTCATGAGTCACCTCAGAGTACCCTAGTGCCTTGATACAAAGAAAAAAGTGTATCTGCAAAAAAGTTGTCATGGAAACATAAAAATAGCTCTGGAAGGGATGTTGAAGGGCCAGCTAGACTTTTTCCTTGTTACAAGATAAGATCAAATATAATTTAACCATTTCCGACAGATGTTCTGTCTATTCTTTCTATTATTAGAAACCTCCTCAGCTTCCCAAGACAACCTGCCCCATTAGTTCAATTTTTCTGAAAAGACAGCAGTTTCTAGACAGCTGTTCATTCTTGTTGGCATCCTTATTCCTCTTGGTCTATAATTTTTTCTGAAGAACCCTTCTCCCCAGGAGACTCAGGTCCTGCAGGTGAAGTTTTAGTATTGCCAATTTGAGGTGAATTGTTACTCTCTATATCTTATTTATTACATGTCATTGTGGTGTTTACATTTTTGTATCAGTATGGCCCTGCTGGCACACGGCAGGATTGTAACTGCCAGAGCTCCCAGAGAACATATTCTACCTCCAAAGAGAGTGAATGAAGTGTGAATACATCATATAGTTCTAATAGAATGTTACAGAGTGGGCCTTCCCCTTCCTCAGCTCTGGAAATGTTATGCAGCAGACTAATTTGGATGGCAGGAACTGTGGTAAAATTTAGGTGCTCCTGTTTGGACTGAAATGATATTAGCTGGGACAAATACCACATCCTTACATGTGGGTTCAGAGTTCACTGCCTGGGGCGTTCACAGATGTGTGTGGAGGAACAGGCCCAGAGGGGCTGTTCCCATGCCCCCAGAGGTGACACCTTCCCTCTGAGAAGCCAGTGTTTGCGTCATGTGTTTACCTCTGAGCTGGGCTATTGGCAAGGTTTGCGTGCGAGATTATTGATCAGGTTGTGCTGGGAAAGCTGAACCACCCAGAGCCCACAGACTGCTTTGTTTCCTTTTGGAATGTGTCTGCTGGGGGTGGCGTGGTTTCTCATGCTGTCTTAACCAGTTTTACTTCTAAGCACTATTTGAAACAAAATTATTGAATAAAACTAGTTGGATTGTTTTATTCAAACTGTTTTACCATTGAAAAACATGTGTTTTCACTGCATGTGCTTTCTGGGGAGAAAAAACCCTGTGTAGTGT
>NW_020955657.1:340098-364370 GCF_003031625.1 Empidonax traillii | reverse complement strand
TTTTTTCTCATTAAGTCATACACTGAAATGATCTAGTTTGGACATTGCATTCAACTTTCCAGCGAAACGGTGCAATTTTGTTTCTTTGTACCTCTGTACTTTTCTGTACTTAGGCTTCTCAGCTGACCTGTATCTCCTGTGATATAATTCCTGCAATATAACTGCCTCTCCTTATCATGACGGATGATGGTGGTATTTACAGTTTGATAAGCTTCTATTTAAGAAACATCTGAAATCCAACTTCTGGGTTTTAAGGCAAGTATTTCAAGATTCAACTTCTCTGCCAGTGAAAAGCTATATTCTTCCTCCAGAGAAAATTAAATTATAATGTTCTGCTGACAAAGAAGTTAGTGACTTGAGCACCTCTGGGTCTTACTGTGGACTTGAGAAATATCCATTTGCAGCAGGGCAGGTGGGATGCCCTTCAGTGATGGCACCTGTCCTTTATCAAGGAAACCCCCTTCAACATGTTACTCAAAGACATCTCCAGGCACTCAGCCACATCTCATCCCAGAGCGGCACTCCCTTTGCAGGAGGCGGGGGGCTTTGAACGCACACCCGGATGTGGGAATGATTTGCTGTCCATGAGAAAGCAAAACCCTCTCTGTGTCCTCTGCCAGAGCTTTCTACTGAGCTCGACCCAGTGCCTTGAGGCAGCAGCACCACCCTGCTCCCCATTCCCCTCCAGAGCTTCATTCTCCCTGCAGACGCCTGCTGAGCTCACAGTTGAGCTGAAATTAATTGGCAATACTGCTCATCAAGTTCAAAGGGCTGCAGCGATTTCATGTGGCAGAGGGGAGAGACAGTATAGAAGGGTAAGAGGCAAGCTTGCTGCCAGCTTCTGTTAGCCACAAAAAAAAAGCATTAAAGATCCTTGGCCTTTGCGTAGCAGTGCTGGGCATGTAACCACTAATTTCAACCTGCTTGTTAACAGGTAGATGAAAACTCTGCAAGGTCATGTTGTTTTAGTGCCTAGACAGGCATTTTACGTCTGGTGAGAGGTGGGTGAGTACTGATAAGGTGGAAACCTAGATAGTGTTCAAGAAAAAACATGTCTGGCCAGGAAGGGGAAGAAACCTGCACCAAAAGCAGCTTGCATCCATTTATATCATGGTAAAGGGTGTGGAGTGCCACCATAAGCAGCACCCAGGGAATTTGTTGCTCACCTTAGGGCAGGAGAGGACTGCATGCAGGGGTACTATGCATCCAGGACACATCCGCCTGTGCCAACTACAAGGACAAGGGTAGATGCTTGCACAGTCTTTCCCTGCTGTTTGATCATGAGTTCACGTCTCATACTCTCCAGGACATCAGCAGGGCCAGTGGTTAACATGAACCAGGGACAGTTTTTGCTAGGTCAGGGTTGTGACCACCCTCCTTTTGAGGCATAGGAACTGAACATGAGCTTTTCTGTGCTTGCTGGTCCCAGGACACTAGCATTTCCTTTCTGGAGAAAATGAGGATCAAATGAAAGTGCTGGACTCAGAAAACACAGCAGCCAGCCTGAGCTACGATGGGCCACACAGCCACTGCAGGTGTTTAAGGGACATGTGCCATGTCCTCTCCTGCATCACCTCATCAGATGTGCTCCAGAAAATGATTGGCTCCTCCATGACCAGAGACTGTTGTGTGTCCCCTTGGACAGCTGGATGTCAGAGGACTGAATGTCAAATCAGTACATGACAAGTAATAATGGGAAAAGGGACTTGCGTCTGTGACTGCTTGTTTGCACATTGGGAGCAGTGAGGAATACAGTTCAAATGGGTCCTGAGGAAAGATGGTGGAAGACCTGGACCAGTGCCTTCTGAGTGGCCAAAGGAGGGAACTTTGGCTGTGTATGTCACACCTGCTTTCTTGTGTCTAAGACACTGTCTGGGCCTGTCTGAGCACCAGCTCTCCCATGCCAGCCCTTTTCCATGATATCCGTTTTAGTTTCTACTGTGAAAAAAAAAAAAAAAATCAGTGAAAATGTTTTAAAACAAATTACAATAATAAATGAGGATAAATGTGATTTCCTGTTCATTCACTGGTAAAGACTGACTTTTCCATAATAAAGTTACATATACCCAAATGAAAGGAGACAATATAGTATGCTCTAGATTAAGAAAATGATCATCGCCTTCCTCCTTACAGCTGGTACAGACAAGACTTTTGAAACTGTCTGCCTAAAGTTGTCCCCCGAAGCATGCTGTTCAGCCATCTGGATAAGCTGTCTGATTTTCAGACATTCTGAGCCTTTTACAATTCCCATGTGATTCTGCAAACAGAAAATCCTGGCCTCTGAGCCTTGCTGTTAAATTAAGCAGCGCCAGGTCTGGCTGTGATTATTAGAGCTGAGAAAAACCTTCATTTGTGTTCCTCTGCATGCCAGGCAGAGCTGGCCAGTGTCCCAAGCAGACCTGTGCTAGGTTGCCTTTTCATGAAGATTTGCACAGCTGTACTCAGAATGGCCCCCAAAAATGTGGCCCCACATATAAAAATACCGTAATAGGATTCTTGTAACTCCAGTATGGATGCAAAATAGGTCTGAAACTGGTGTAGGTACCAACAGTGAAAGTGGTGAAACAAGTGGCGGGGGAAAAGGCTGCTAGGATATTGACATTTGAGAAATTTGACATGCTCTGAGTAGTGGATTTGAATTTATTGAGGTGGATCTACTCATGAGACAGAAGAAAAACTCCTGTTTCAACATATGTTTCTAGTTTGTATACTAAATTGCTTTTACTTTGATGTTCTTGAATATGGATTTTTCAACTGTTTGTTACAACACAATGCAAAAACGCCCCCATTTTATCAAAATGAAATCTTCATAGGCCTGAGACAAGATTTATCTTTATAAAATAGATTCAGAAACTTTGTTCCAGCTTCAAATGAATCAACCAGGAAAATCTTTAAATCTTTTACATTACAGAATTTTCTTCCTCCAGACATATGTCAGCAGCTGCAGCTGGTGTGTCTGCCTGGATAAAAGGGATTGGGAAGGGGTGGCGAGACGGTGTTGCATTCATCCAGCATGTGATAGTGAGTGCAAGGGTTAGTGCCTGGAATCATGATGTCATAGTATAAATTACAGAAAATCATCAGAGTCAAGGGAGACCTTTGTGTCTCTTTCCTGGTTTGGAGAATATTTGTTTTGCAAAATGGCTGAGGAAATATTTAAGTACAAGTCACAACCAGTCAAACCTTAACATTTTAATGGGAGTTTTGAATTAATCAGGAATAAAGGGTTAAAAAGTCAGACTGATATTTTTGCAGTTCTACTCTACTTGTGTATAGAGACTTGAATATTTGAATCATTAAATGGGATACTTGGCAACAACAGTGGTTTTAGGATGATACTCTTCTTCTTGTGCTCTGTTTTTTCAAGGAATATTACTCTGTCAAGGTAAAGCCATGCAGAATCTGCCACCTCCCAGGTTGCTTAACTTGAACATGACCAGTGAGTTCATGTGACTTTGAACTCATGCTGCTCTCCTCCCTCAGCTTAAGCTCTCTAATGATGTCTTTTTGTTGATTCATTGCCTGTGAGTGCAGAGATAAGCCCTCCTTTTCCTTGTAGCTCAAATCATCCGTGAGCACAATATAGCTGGTACAATTCAGCTGTTTGACTACCAGAGCTCCCTGAGTCTGGATAATGAAGCATTCCATGCCCATCAAGTTCCAGATAATCAATGGGAGAAGCAGTTAAGAAATTACATGTTACAGTCCTGCTGCTTGAAAGAAAACCAAAATTGGTGCCGGTTTACCTCAACATGCTAGGTTACAGTTTATGGCAGTTCAGGAGTGTTTAAGGAGACATTTAGCCATGCCTGTAGCTGGGGTGGGAACCTCCAAGGAAGGGTGGGATAGAAAGAGGGGCAGGCAGTCAGGTCAGCTCTCCTAGCCCTGCCATAAGCCCGCTAGTGACTCCAAGCCCTCATCCCTTAAGTCATTAAAACCTTGGCTGCCTCCGGCCCTCAGACACGTATTGCAAATGTGGGTGTCAGCCACCAGTGTTGCAAACTGCGTGGGCTCTCTGGAACAGGCATAGTGAGCTACAGGGCAGGGGGAACCACAGGCACTGATGTTCATGAAGCAGTACAGAAAACTTTTCTTGTCTTCTTGGGGTTTATGCATGTACCTGCCCCAAAGCTTTGCAAAATGTCTTTAGTTAGAAAAACAGAGTCTTAAAACAAAATGCTGTCATTTTTGACAGCAAAACTCTGTAGATGTAATACTGGGAGTGGGTTCTTTGGAAGATGAAGGGAATGTTATTGCTGTCTAGAATTATCTAACAAGAGGCTGTGGTTGATCCAAGCAAGTCACCTTGACATCGTACAGTGGTAGAACAAGAAGCAACAGACACATGCTGGACCATTAGAATGAAGGGAGAACTTTTCCATCATGTAGGTAAATATATCTTTGAGAAACCCCCAGAAATGCAGGGAAACTCCATACTGTGGGATTTTCAAAACGCAACCAGAAAATTGCCTAAGCAACCTGATCTCACCTACTTGCAACAGGGTGCTAAACTGCGCAATCTCCACTTGGGTGTCCACTCCAAAATTATTATTTTAATGATTCTACAGTTGTGACCAGCTGAAAACCACATGGCTTTCCCATCCCCACTCCCCACCCCCCCCCAAAAAAAGGCAATTCCTAAGGAAAAATCTCTAAAGGTGAAGTTACAGGCAGCAGCTAATATTTTTCTGACAAGAATAGTAGCAGTTGTCCTGCCCTCCTTGCTCACATCTCTGCTCCTAGACATGTGTTGCCTTCTCCATTGTGTTTATTCTGGAGCTCACTGAGCCCCAGCCTGGCAGAGGGCTACCAGGGGGTGGCACAGGCTCAGGGCAAGTCAGGTCTGTCAGATTCAGGATGGTCACAGTGTTTGGAGAGGGCAGAATGTGCAGAGAAGGAGCCTTCTACTTCCATTAAGCATGGTGACCTGCTTGACAAGCTCAAGACAAGGCGTATACTCTGTGTGTACCCCAGTGAAGTGTCCCTGGTGCAGACCATTCAAAACCCAAAAAGCACAGCAATTCCCGCTACAGTAGCATGGACCACACAGCGGTGCAGCTGCTCGTTTAGCGGGAGACTCCCTAAGGAGCTCACAGCAAATATTAAGAGCGCAAAATACCTGTGTGCTCACGGTACAGGCTTTAGAACAGATCTCACTCTCTTTTCCAGGGAGCAAATCCAGGGGAGCTGTGCAGGGACCTGCTCCGTCCCAGACCTGTCACTGCCATCCAGCGGGCTCTGGTGGAAGCGCCGTGCCCTGTGTCCTTCCCTGCCTTTGCCGGGTTGTACGTCCTGTCCTGCTTGTGTGTGTGCCTGCTGTTCTCTGTCCCACCATAGTTTGCAGATGGAGCTGCTGCTGTCATGACACTGCCCAGAGGAGCCCAGGGGAACACACGCCCAGCCCTTGTGTCAGGCCGGTGACCAAGCTGGCCGTTCATCGTGTGACCCTAGACACTGTTGTGTTCATCCCCTGCCACATGCGGCTATCTAGAGAGAGCAGGCTTGGGAGGTCTCTTCCTCAGTGAAAGTAATCCAGGGTGTTTTCCGAGCAGAGTATGTGGTTCAACCCCAGCCACCAACTCAACCCCACACAGCCTCTCACTCCCTCTGCCACTGTGGGATGGAGGAGAGGACTGGGAAAGAGTAAAGACTTGTGGGCTAAGATAAAGACAGTTTAATGGGTAAAGCAAAAGCTGTGCACACAAGCAAAGCAAAACAAGGAATTCATTCACCACTCCCCATGGGCAGGCAGGTGTTCCGCCATCCTCAGGAAAGCTGGTTCCATCAGGCATAATGGAGACTTGGGAAGAGAAGCACTATCCCTCCAAATGTCCTCCCCTTCCTTCTTCCCTCAGCTTTGTTTGCTGAGCATAATGCCATACAGTATGAAAGGTCCCTGTGGTCATTTGGGGTCACCTGCCCCAGCTGTGTCCTCTGTGTCCTCCCCTGGCCATCTTACTGGGGTGAGGAGCAGATCAGGCCTTGTCCCTGTGCAAGTCTTGCTCAGCAGTAACAAAATCATCCCTCTGTTATCAGCATGGTTTCCAGCACAAATCCAAAACACAGCCCCATACCTGCTACTATGAAGAAAATTTTCTCGACCCCAGCCCAAATGAGGACCAATGCTTACACCAAGAGACCACTTACACCCCCATGGGGCAATGAGGCCATTTTGCATGCTCCTGCTTTCCCATTCTGCAAACTGCGGGTGTGGACGGTTTTCTCCAGACCCAGGGGACCACTCCCGTCTGGCAGCAGTTATGGTGTGAGTTCTAACATGGCCTCTGCTATATGGGGCTGCCCGAGAGACTGCAGCTTTTCTATAGGACAGCTTCCCACATTAATTAGCGATTCAGACCCTGAAATAGAGCTCTGTCCTGGAGACAGAGCCGGGAACCGCTGGTCAGGTAGGGACTTGGACTTCCTGTGTGCCGGGAGAGGGAGAAGCTTGTCTAGGCGCGGACGCTGGGACTGCTTCCCTGCTCCCAGGCATCACTAGAGGGAGACGGAGCACTATCTCGTGGCACTTCCCAGAGGAAACTCCTTAAGCACCATTTTCCATACCTAGTGTTTCTGTTTGAGACTATTGCTGGGAGATGCGACATGGCGGAGTGTGTCGGGATACTCTGAACCCCCTGGGCCCTCGACATCTTCTGCGGGGACCCCGCCTGGCTGCCCTTGCTGACACCTGGGGCACGGAGCTTGCGCCAACACAAACACGCCCGGTCTGTAAGGCAACGACTGCGTTAGGGCCTGTAGGGATCGTGTGAGAGGACACGAGGAAGAGGAGTCGGCTGTGGAGGGCTTGGGATGCTGTAGGGGAAGAGCAGAAAGAGTTCCCACTAAGCAGAAGTGTGACAGCAGGGGGACACGAAGAGCTCAGAATGGCTGAATTGTGGGCTAAAAAGAAAAGTTTTGAAGGAAAAAATCAGTTCTTACTGGACAGTGTTTATATAAATACAGGCAGGAACGATGGCTCTTTCCATATACAACAGATAGCCTAGAACTTGGGTTAAAGAGTGAGTGAGTGGGAGCTGAGGGGAGCCAGAGGAAAGACAGCAGATGGTTGCAGCTGTTCCTGCCTGGTAACATCAGGCAGAGCTGGCTCTTACCTCACAGAGCGTCTGAAGGTGATGTGTCTTGAAGAAGCTGCCTCCCAGTCCAAACACAGAGAAAGACATCTGTATAAGGGAACTCACCTTCTCCTAGGGCGGATGTCTGAGATAAATGGTGTGATTCATTCTCTTGATTTACTGTCTGTATTGGCTACAGAGAGAACCTACACACCTCACCTAGAAGAGCAGCCTTGTTGCTCGCTTCTGCTGGATGGACCAAGCATAGCTTTTAATTGGATCTGCCATGCATCTTTGCCCATTACACACCAACTGTTTCTCCTCCATCAAGCACAAAAAAGTACATTTTCCAGCATGGTGCCTGCCAGGCACAGCAAGGGCTGGGCAATGCAGTATTATTTTGCACAGCTTTTCTTGATTTGACTTCACCTGGGTTTAGGTTTTAGTCAGACGTTCTAGCTATGGGTTTCTCTCTCAGTAAGAGCTTTCTCTCCATGAATTTATCTAATCACTGTATTCAAATGCCTGTGCAATTTACATTTTGATAAAGAGATGAAGGAAAAAGCTTTTAAAAGCATTTTGAGTATTTTCGATACTCTTACTGTCTCCAAATATTTCAAAATCTCGGAAAAAAACATTGCCAGCAGAACAGATTGCCTAGTTCCAGAGCTGGACTCATCAAAGCTACTTACAGGATCAAAATTAGCTCTCTGATCACGTGTTTATCCCTTGAGTGCAAATTCAGTTTCAACACATCACACTGGGAGTTTTTGCTGAGCTCTTGAACCACTATGACTGTTGTGTTCTTTCACTGCTGAGGTTCCCAGGAGAGACTTCACAGCATACGTCTGATACTTTTATCTGCAGCTTTGTAAATTTACTTTGGTTAGATGTACATTTTTACTTGACACTTCCAAGATAAATACAGTAGTACTGGAAAATTTGCTCCAGATTTTTTTCCATTTCATGAAATAAGGGCTTTTGAGAGAGGTTAATTTTGTGTCCTGTTTTGTTTTCTATGTCTCCTTTCTTTCTGCATTATAGTTACCTCTCCTCCTGCCTTTCCTCAGGACAGATGTGCAGACACAGATGAATCTGCATATCTGAAACATTTGTTTTCTAGTCTTTGTCATGTGGATTGTATTCCCAATTCAGAACGTAAGCAAGTTGGAGTGCTTGCATTTTGAAATATGTATGCCACGTTACACAAGATTACAGCAAACAGCATGTAATCCAGCTATCATGCTGTTCTCAGTGGTTATTTTTCTCTGGTACACTTTATTTTTAAATTTATGCCAGTGCTGGTGTAATGCTATCTTACGTATAAAATTCTGTGCATCAAATTCTGTTTGATATATTCTGGTGTTTCTTTTGATCTTTGTTTTAGAGATAGTAAGAAAATACCCGTCCCAGCACTGGAAGCAGGAAATGCATTGGGGAGTGGGAGACTTATATTACTCTTTTTTACAAGTGAGAAAATCAATTTTCCTTCTTCTAATTGATTTATCCACTTGTCAAATAATGACAACTGCACTGCCACACAACCATAACTTATAAAATTATTTGAGACCTATGGTCAGGAAGTAAATTTATAAGAAAGTACTTATGATTAGACAGAAACAATTTGTAATATATCAGCTATGAATGTGCTAGGCGAAAGTTTAGGTAAAATGCATGCAATTCTCTTCATATTGCCATCACAGTCCTGCCCAAATAAAGAAGTCCCTTTCCACAAAGAAGCAGCAGTGGATGCAGAGGAGTGAGTGCTAGTGTCTGGCAAACAGCTGGCTCTCCTTCAAGGACCACACAAACTAGGGATGCTTTAGACTCAACAGCAGCATGAGGGAGCTGCAAGGATGTTTGGCCTGGCCAGAGAAGCCCCTGTGCTCTATCCTGCAAGTCTGTCCCTTCTGTCCCTTTGGGTCCACCAAATTTCTCACAATCTCCCCCTTAAGCAGGGCTTGGCTGACTGCCCTGCCTGGCTGTGCCCAGTCTCAGAGTGGCTGGCACTTGTCCCTCCTGCTGTCAAACCAAACTTCTCCTCACTGGAAATCATTGTGCAGACACCTGAAAAACCACCTCCCAGCTGTCTCAGAGACCGTCCAAAAGTCTGAGGCATTACAAGTCTCTCTTCTTCTAGCCCCAGGCAGCCAACCTGGCTAAACAGAGCCACCCCCACCTTTCCTGCCAAGTTTGAGCATTGCATTGGTGCTGCAGCCTCCCAGAGCTCTCTGGCAAGTATCTGGTGTCGATCTGTGTGCTGTCTGCCACCTCAAATGATCAGCTGTGGAATTGCCGAAGTAGGTCACTAGGTGGTGGGGAAAAGAAAAAGGGAATGAAAAAAGAAAAGGCAAAAGGGAAGGAAAAAGAAAAATGGGAAAAAAAAAAAGGAAAAGAGAAAAAAAATAATTAAAAAAGGAAAATAAAAATAGAAAGAAAAAAGGAAAAGAGAAGAAATATAATTAAAAAAGGAAAATAAAAATAGAAAGAAAAAAGGAAAATAAAAATAGAAAGAAAAAAGGAAATAATAAGAAAAAAATGGAAAAGCCTCAATACCTGGGATCAATACATACAGTACAGATAGCAGCAGCCAGTTTATGTCTGCCACAGGGTAATTGCATTGCCTGCTTCTTTCCAAACCTTCTCTTTGGCAATATCTGGCTGACCAACTTCAGTTACTTGCCAGAGGATGTGAAGCATCAGCGGACACACTGCCATTGCATGAAGAAGCTGCAGGTAGTTATCCTCATCCAAAGTTCTCCAGATATCTTCTCTGAATCAGGACCCCATGTCATGCTGAGCAATGGCCAGGCTTGTTGGCTGAGCTCCTCATGAGCCTCTTTGTTGCACTTTCAGCAATAAGCCATCCACACAGTTCTTTCTTATTCCCAGCTGCACAGCTGGTGCTCCCCCAAAGCCCTGGGATGCCTGCTGCACCCCTGCTGACACCCACAGTGGTACCAGCTGGGATGAGCACCAGCTCTTTGGTCAGCTTGACCCTTTTTCTATTGTGTGTGGTGTCTTTTCTATACCTTTGCCCCACCATACACAGTGTTTCAGATGCCTTTATGAACTGCAGTCTTCTACTTGTTTCTCCCAATGGTCTCTGCTCGTTTTTCTCCAAGCCATGCCCCCGCATGGCAGCCCTCATGGCCTGCCTGCCCAACACTGACACATCCTATTAATCACCAAGTTAACCCATGGGTTAATAACGCATCAGGCAAGATACCTACAGGCAATGAGAATAAATTGTGCCTATGGTGTGAAAGGGATGTCTTTTGCTGGCAGATAACTGGTATGGAGGACATCGTGTGCCCCACACTTGCATGGTTTTGCTTCTGTTATTTCCAATATACATGCAAATATCCAGCCTTGGCTCCATCTCTTGTAATTAGGGAGGCCTTAGGATTCACAGTCATTACATTTAGTAGATCTCTGTGAATAAACTTTAAAATATCAAGATTCCATGGCACAAAAGCTCTTTTGTACCCTTTGTTCAGAATTGGGCTTCTACTGCATTCTTGCCATTTTAAAATGACCCTGATCTTGAACACTGCATCTTGTGATGCACAGACTACAGGAAAAGGTTTCTAAACTAACATAACTCATTACTGATAATACGATAGTTGTATGTTTTATTTACAGGTCTCTGATCTAGGCAGTCATTATTTTTCAGAGCCTTTTCCACAGCAAGGGAGAAACACTCAGAGCAGTGTTCAACATCATTGTGTATGAACAGCATATTATTTTACAATATTTTCATAACATAAATCTGTTCCAAGTACCAACTCAAATATGCAGAAGTCCTTTTAACCACTAGCTAAAAATTCCCTATTGGCACCGTGTTTTGAAGTAGTGAAACCTCCCCAGTCCTCACATGCATTTCTCATCTCATCTGAAATGCACATATTTATACAGCCTCACATGATTTCAAAGAATCTGTTGAAATTTATCAAGTGTATATCCCAAATTTAGAAATTGTCTGCATATTCACTTACACAATGGGCCCCTCTGCTACATGAACCCTCTTGACATGGCTTCTCTCCCAGCATGCCCTATCCTCTCCTTCTGTTTCCCTGTTTATTTTCCTGCACATCGGCATTTCTGGCTGTGTGCCTCCATATTCCCACATGATCTTTTGGGAACGGCAGGTCACACCGTCTGCTGAGCCATTCACCCTTTGTTGTGTGTGTGTGTGTGATGTTGGAGGCATATCTCTTCATTTCACAAAAAACCCTGTTTATTTTCCTAGAGTCTTTATGGCACAAGGGTAAGTGATGCTAAGGTCAGTCAAATCCCTGTTTGCAAAGTGACTCCTTTAAGCAAGAAAAACCTTACCTTCCATCACAGTTCTTTTCATAACAAACCTAAAATCCTTGTATAAATTATGCTTCATTTTGTATGCTACACTCATTACCTAACCAGTACTCCAGGAGCAGGTTTCAGTAATCCAGCCCATGTAAAACTCTGACTAAACCAGTCCCGTGACTGACCTCTTCTCCAAAAGCTCATTCTTCACATGCAAACCCATTCTCAGCCTTCCTCTCCTTCCCTTGTCTTTAAAAACTGACAGGTCAGCTATGTGAAATAGTTGTTATGGTTTTATTTGTGCTGCAGAAGTGAATGCCAGTGTGGCAGGGCCCAGGCTGGGCACTGGTACAACTCTCAGACAAAGCCATGGTTTCAGCAACATGGGGCATCCCTGTGGTTTCCTCAGAGTCGGGGCTGGGGGAGCTGAGGAAATATCCCACTCCTTCAACACAAGCAGAGACAGCAGAAAGGTCTCCTCCATCCATTACAGAGGTGGAAAAAGCATATGGGAGAAACAATTGTAATTAGTAATGATAAATGAGGATCTTACAGTTGTGCAAGCTCTCTGCCCCACTGTGCTCCTGGATTCATGTGGGTGGACCTGTGGCAACAGCAATCTGTGTCAGACGCATCCTGGTGTAACTAGGGCAGCCCTATAAAAAAGAGCATCTGTTCTTTTTTACACTGAGCTCATGTTTTCCAGCTTCTTCTCACAGCTGTGAGGGGCTGTTTTCTCCAAAGGTCAGGTCAGATATAAGGGCTGCATGTATGAGCCTAAAGTGTGTGTCCATACAGGTATATAGGAGAGACATTGGTACTGATCTCAGCCAGCTTAATTAATGGGGATCCCAGTCCTGGTAGCACCAACATCTTCTATGTGGTACTTTGATTTTTTGATCGTGGCACTGAGATATTTAGCACTATTTTTCGCATGGCTGCTCTGTGGGCTTGTAGCTTCTTCCAAGCTTGTCTTTACTGTTGAGAGAGCTCTTGAGGATTACTGTGTGATGGCTGGTAGAAATAAGAGTTGCAAGGGTCTTAAGGTCAGCTTGAACTATCAGGAGAGGTGTAGCCACAGTGGTGTCTTGCAGTGCCCAGACTGCTGCAGGGAGAGAGATGGTTTTTCCAACAGTCACTTCTCAGACTATACAGACCTCTCAAGACTATTTCATCAACTCATTTTGACAGTGATTTTCTGCCATGACTGCATATGAAAGCTGCAGGGGAAAGCCTCTGCAAAATCACAGGCACACCCAATAGGAAAATAGTTCTTGGTAGGGAGTAACCTTCCCCTCAGGAGTGTGAATGAAAGACTGTTGTAGCATAAAAGGGACTACAAAGTGAAAGGACCCAAAATATAACCAAGGTGAACTTGCTGCCAGCTACCTTTTCAGACAGACACATTTTGCTCTCAGTTCCTTCCTACACTACCTCAGGCACAGAACTGCCATCAGTTTGAGTATTTGTCCTGTGTTTGTTTGTTTGTTTGAATGAAGGCCTTCAGCTTCTGTATCAACCTGTAGGTCTCATCACACCAGGACATTGAACATATATGTAAGAAAACAAGTACCAAGTGGCTTAGGCAATACAAGGAAACACTTGGACAGGAAACTCGAGTTTGTTTTTTTTTTTTCTCTCTTAAGAATTAATTTCTGTGGTTTTGTAGAATTATTTTATGTTTATTTTCAGGACATAAAGAATATGTTAGCCGTGGGTATACACAGTGAATTGCATGCATCCGAATTTAAGTACTGAAAAGGACTAGCATGGACTTGCATGACAGGTGTTTCTCCACCAGTAACCAACCTAGATATTTTCAGAGATGCAGGTGCTTCAGAGAATGTGCTGGAGTTTGAGACTGCAGTATTTGGTCAGGACAGTTGAAGCTGTTCCACTTCCTGGCAAGAGGAACAACACTGGCTCAGGTTAACCTACAGGTGTGGCTGGACTCTGTGGGACTCCACGAAGCCAGGTTATGCATTCCCTTGCTGCCAGCTGTAGTGACATAAAGCAGAACAGTGCTGAGTGACTGGAGAGTAAGGAGTGTTGGTTCATACTGTAGAGAAAAAGACTTGGAAACATGCAGATGGTGCTGGTAAGTGTCCTGGCAGACACGAGCAACCAAACAATTTGCCTTGACCTTTGTTTTTTTGCCTTGAGGGTCTTTTTGAGAAACAGGTTTCTTCTGTGGGATCTAAGCAACATTTCCCACAGGGCTGGGAAAAGTGGAAGGTAAATGGTGGAGAGAAGGTCTGCATGAATACCACCCTCCAAACTCACAGTTTCTCTGCAAAGAAATAAACCAAAGAGACAAGACTGCAAGCCTCTCTCAGGCTACTTTTTCTACCACTCCTCACCCTCAGGCTCAGAGGATCCTGAGTATGCGGGAGCTGTTCCCTGAGGTGTGCCATGCTTGCCAGAAAGCCTTGGCTGTGTTGAAGCAGAGTGGAGTTGATGAAGCCAACCTTGAAGTTTCTGTGTTCAAACTGAAACAAAGTCAAGTCCACACTTACTTAAAATAACATATTTATTTGGGGTTATGCAACTATCATGTGGTATCCAAGGCCCAAAGGTAAGTGTGTGACAGGGGTGTTGCACTCAGATTTTTTCAATATTTTACCTCCCAGGCACATAATACCACCTGGGCGTCTTTGCCAGCACATGCACTCAGAAGTGCTTTCCCCAACAGTGACGTAATCTCTGATTTATTCAGTGGGTAAGATCCAACCTTCATGGTCTTGCTGGTGAGAAACTATCCTGGTTTCAACACTGCTGTCTTGTGTCCAGACCCCTGCATTAGGAGGTTGTTAATCAGCTGTGGCTGTGCCCTGTGTGTTGCAGAGGCCACTGTCAGTGAGGGAAAGCCTCGTCTGCATCTGGTTTTGATGCAGAACATGCAACAAGAGGTCTGATAAGGGAAAGAAAGCACAGTTGATAAATTCCTCAACTTTCCCATTTAGCTTAATGCACACAGCTAGAAAATGTATCCACCTCCAGCTTTTTGTGCTAATCTGTGTTCATCAAGTAGTATGGACTTCTTGAATGGGTACTGCCAGTTTCAGGCAGCCCCCACATGCTCTGTCTGCACAGGAATGAGTCCTCAAACAGTTTTGATGAGTATTTTTCTGTCAAAGTCTGTAATGTAATTGAAGTTGAAACCTTTTGTGAAACAGTTTTGATTTTGGACCAACATCTCAATATGGAAAGTGCAAATAAGTAACCTAGTGCAGTTCTGAAAAACAGATGAACAAAGAAAGTTTTAGTTTGTGCTCTTTAGTTTACTCTCTTTTCTCCTTTTGAAATCTTCACTTATCCTCCTTTTTTTTTAATATCTTCCCACTTTTTCAAGGGGATGACAAAAGGAAGCATTCCAAAAAAAGGAGAATTCAAACCACTTTTTTTTCCCCCTTCTTTTTCTTAAGGTGAACACTGGGACTTAATGTGAAACGAATGTCAGTTTTATTCTGATATTTTATGTAAAGAAACCAAATACTTCGTGTGGGGAAAGAGGAGGGGAGTGGAAGAAGTCATTTCCCATCAGGAACCCTTAAGGTATCTCGACCATAACACCAATGTCCAATTTTCCAAACACAACTTTGAAGTAAAGGAGAACAGCAGCTGCTAGTCTCCTCTGACTCTTTCAGCACCCTTGTTCTGTCTCTCAAAACAGTGTAATTTGTTTTCCTTACCTCATTTTCAAAATTCAGACAAAGGAAACTCTTGGCACTCAGCCTGGGCCAGGCAACAAGGCAAGGGCTGCAGCAGTGGGGTTTGCAGCTCCTGGTAGCTCTCCTCTGAGCTGTGATGAAGTCCTGGAGGTCCTGTGACCATACATGTCACCAAGAACCAAGGCAGGCCCTGGGAAGCAGAGGACCTCTGCTCTGAGCACCCTCCTGGGTGCTGCTGCTCTGCCCTGCAGACATGCGGATTGCAATAACTTATGTTACTCCTCTGCTTGCAAAAAGCACATTCTTTGCCATCCAAATAATAATCAAACATGAAGATTATAACTGCCAATTTTTTTTTTTCTGAATAACTTAGACTTTAAGACTCTCTTTACAGCAGACTAGTTGAAATAAAACATCCTCCCTCCCAAGCCTGGGTGTGTGACTGCGCAGTTTGCCTGACTTGCTTTGGCTCCAGCCATCCGCACTGTCTGGATTCCCAGAGGAAGCTCTCACAAAACCTAGACAAACAGCAGCATTCATCTCCAAAGCCATGGACAAGGATCTCCACCTCTGAAGATAAACTACAGAATGATGAACAGCACAAGCCTAACAGCCCAGGACCGCCCTGTTCAGATTCCTTGCCTGCATCTGCTGCGTAGCCCAGACACTCTTTCATTTATTGGCTTGCACCACTCCGAGGAAAATAAGAGAGAAATTTTCCAGCATTGCTATCAGGGTTTAGCCACAGCAATGTGAGAGCCCGACTATGAGACAGCTTCCAGCTGGAAGCAGGGCTTTCAGCACAGTGTCATCTAACCCTTCTGGGAGCAAGTGTCGGGAAAGCAGTCCAGAGAAATGCAGTGCCTCAACCAACCAGATAGTGACGGGTGGTGCTACTGGGATAAGATGTATATTGAGAAATAAACTTGAGCTGATATTTAGGGATCAGAATAAGCTTAGAAAGAATTTTCCATCCCCAGTGGTTATAACTTTATGAGAGTCACTCCTATTCATTCCTATACTGCAAGACTGCTGGAGAAATGTGGAATCAGGACTGCTTTTACCAGGTTTTGAAAAAAACCTCATAGATTTCTTTTTTCATTTCTATAAAATGAAAAAGCAGCTGTGATTCAGCCTTACATATACAATGGATAAGGTTAAATCATTCCAGTCTAAACCCAACTTGAAAATAAACATTTTCCTTCTCATTTAATTTCTGTGGCATATGGTTCACTTCTCCTAATCGTTATCTGAGCAGAAAAAAATATGCTGTGATTGACAGCACAGAGAGCAACAGATGGTGCTGTTTCTGTTCAAGTAAAACCTAGAGAAATAAGCCTGTTTAACAGCACTACTCTATCTATTTAGTCACCTTTTTTTTTTTTTTTTTGCTCACAAGCTATGTTAAGTCAAGGACTTGGATATGCAGCAACTTTAAGTTTAAAAAAAACCAAGCAAACAACAAAACAACACTCCCACCCATAATTCTAGCTTTGTATTCTTTGCTAATATTTCTCACAAATATAAAAGCAGATGGTTTCTCACACACACATCTGTAAGTGTGCTATAGTACCCAGCCAGACACTCATGGTGCAAAATTCCCTAGTGATTCCCTCAAGGATAATGGTACTACTTATTACATTGTACCATGTAATGCATGTGGGAGGCAAAAAAGCATAACAAATTTCACAAGAGCAAAACAAGTTAGATGCTTGATTATGCATCCAGAATAATTATAGATATGATTTTGAAATGGATTGGCATAAGAAGGTAATTTAGATAAAAAGTGCTCAGCAAGTTTCTACCTTAGATTTCTCAAAATGAATTTTCTACACCTAATTTTTTCTGTGCAGTCAAAACAAAGCAGGGCTGGCAAGCAAAGCCCAAGTAATCCTGATGCACAGGAAATCTGTGTAAAGGAGAATTTCAAGTTATTAATCTATGGTTTTGGTCATCTAGACTAGTGATCTCTCTATGTTTTCTGACTGTGCTCTTTCCCTCTCAGGAGGATACCCAGCCCACAGGGCTGCTCAGACACATCCTCATTCTGTGGGCCAGAGGAGGTTTCTGAATGACCTTTCCAGGGAGTTCTGAGATGTGGCTTAATGTTGAATTCCCAAATTCTCCAAGGTTCCTGGGACCTCCAGGACCTTATCACAGTTAGAGGAGAGCTACCAGGAGCAGCAGCTTCTTGAGACCCTTCAGCATCCTACCTGCTGAGCACAGAGTTACAGCTCCTGAAGTAGCCCCAGATCAGGAAAGAAATATGAACTCTTGGCTGAGTTAAGATAGATGAAAATGCAGGTTTAAGGACTTCCATCGGCTGGGACCAGAATTGGAAGTTTGGTGCTACTCTGGAATGATAGGGGTTTGCTCAGTACTTCAGAGGCCTCAGTCATTATCTTTACCACTTATTTTTTTGCAAAAATAGATCTGTGAAAAATCTGAGAAAAAATAACTTTGCCATAACCGAGTTTGATATTAAAACACTTCTCGGTGTGAACTGTATTGATCAGTAATCAAAATTGACTCTTCCTTGCCCACCCAAATGAGCAAAGTAGTTGGATATATCCTGCTGTGTGATGTTATTTCCTAGGGACAGGATGGTGTCAGAGCAGAATCAGAGAAAATTTTCTTTTTTCCAGGCTGTAGGAGCTGAAGGTGATGAAACAAAGCACCCAATGCAGGGAGCTCTGCCACAACTGTCACCCACTTCACAGTGCTGCAGGTATCATCTCACCAAGGTTCTGTGCACTCATGGGACTCTCTAGTCTCTAAAGATACGCACATTGCCCTGGTCACAGGACGCAGCTCTGCTGTTTGTGTGTGTGAGAGAGACAAAATACTTTGGTCTGCTTGAGCTTTGCATGTTCTTTATCACAAACCTATCTATACATGAGGTAACCAAATTCTGACACAAGCTCAGTGTTCAGGGCCATGAGCTTGCACTAAACCATGAGCTTTCAGCCCACGACAGTAGAAACAAACAAGTAAGTTTTTCAGTAATTTTCCCAGCCCTACATCACACCAGGCTCATACCAAGATGCAAACTGGCAATGGCCTGTAAATGTTCAAAGACTGTCCAGCTTCCACAGGAACAGCAGAGATCTGTAGTACAGAGCAATGGGGACAGTGACACAACCTTCTTACATGCTGTGGTGGGTTGACACTGCTGGATGCCAGGTAGCCACCAAAGCCACTCTATCACTCCCCTCCTTAACTGGTTAGGGGAGGGAAAATACAACAAAAGGCTTGAGTAAGGAAAGGGAAAGATCACTCACCAGTAACCATCATAGGCAAAACAGATGGCCCTATTAGACAAAGGGGAAGCTTCTAGCAGCTTCTCACAGAAGCCATCGCTGTAGCTCCCACACTACCAAAACCTTCTCATACAAACCCAAGACAGATGTAGATTCTGTTCTTTAATATATGAAGAAGAGACAAAATTAAAATCTGTGAGAGCCACAGCATGAACCACAAGCAAGATGATTTACCTACAGCTTTCAACATGGACTTCTGAAATAATGTATTAAAGCCTTTAGTGGATGGGGATGAGGATAGATTAATGGTAAAAATGGATCTTACAGGATACTGATTAAGGAGGTTCTATGGATAAGGTATGAATTAGAGACTTCATTGTAAGGTCTGTGAGTTTTGATGCAGCTTTTCTGCCCTTTAGGGTTGGAATGAAAGTTATCTTGTGGGTAAATGTGTTACTCTCCTGATCCTACTCCTTTGAATGCATCCAGCCTGACATTTGGAAGTCATTGTAGAGTCATTGAATAGTTTAGGTTGGAAGGGACCTTTAAAGGTCATCTAGTTCAATTCCC
Source organism: Empidonax traillii (assembly GCF_003031625.1). Classification (NCBI taxonomy): domain Eukaryota; kingdom Metazoa; phylum Chordata; class Aves; order Passeriformes; family Tyrannidae; genus Empidonax; species Empidonax traillii. Next base: position 345,488 of record NW_020955657.1, on the reverse strand, counting down.
CTGCAATCAGCCAGGACATCTTCAGCTAGATCAGGGTGCTCAGAGTCCTGTTAAGCCTGGCCTTGAATATTTCCAGGAATGGGTCATCCTCTACTTCCTTGGGTAAATCTGTCCCAGAGTTTTACTATCCTCAGAGTAACAACATTTCTTCTTTATATCTCATTTAAATCTTCCCTCATTTTGTTTAAAACCATTACCCCTTGTCCTATTGCAACAGGCCTTGCTAAAAAGTCTGTTACCATCTTTCTTATAGGTTCCCTTTAAGAACCGGAAGGCTGCAATAAGGTCTCCTTGGAGCTTTCTCTTCTCCAGAGCAATCCCAACCATCTGCCTTTTGTCATAGGAGCAGTGTTCCATCCCTCCAATCATTTTTGTATCCCTGTCAATCCCAGAGTATCAGGTGGCTCATACAGAAGCAACATTCCATTCCCAGGGGTTTGTCTCTGACTTCAATACATTTGATTCAGCCCCCATCATTATTGTTATCATTTCCGCTGCCATGAACTGCCATACAGTGTTGAAGCTCTTTTGCTCCAGTCAGCTACTTTCAACCTAGCAAGGAAGGAGATTTGGAAAGATACTGGAATAAAACAGGGTATGACTCTGCCATGCCCACCCCTGTGACCATCGTGGAGCCAGCACAGGCAGAGCAGCTGCCCCCAGTGCTCACCAGCAGCAGGCTCCAGCCGGCGCAGGAGGCTGACTGCTCCCTGGAGACATCCTCCCGCAGATCCCATTGCCCTGTCTGACGCCAGGTTCAGTTCCAGTTTTTCCTCAATTAAAAGGGATGTGTGGCACCAGTCAGGATCTGTCTCCTTCATCATCAGGCTGCAGGCATGCAATGTGGTCTGGGCATGGAGATGAGCTGGGCTGCCTCCTCTCTCTGTTGAAGGAGCTTACAGCAAATATGAGTTTTAGATAGCTGAGACTGGCCTCAGCTGAAATGTTTCTTTTCCCTTCTGGACCGTCTTTTCCTTCCCTCTGCTGCCTCCAGTGTGTCATCCCATTGCAGGGCAGTGCTGGGGAGTACCAATCCTGTGGCTGCTCTGCTCACTGCATATGTAGCATCTTACTTGCTTTGATAGTAAAGTTATACCGCTAGAAATTCCGGTCATTTTGGGGTTTCCCCTCCCCCAAAGCAAACATTTCCTCTCTGTGGTGCTCATCACAGCATGACCCCACGTCACAACGCAACCTCCTGCACGGCAGGAACCTCAGCGTGGATGCAGAAATAAAATTACAGCAGGACCCCGGAAAAAGCCAGGCAGAAAAGCATGTTATAAAAGAAATGTGGACATATGATGGCCAGTCTGTGCCTGATATCGCTTTCACTAAGGACTCAATTCAGGCTTGCTGCTGAGAAGGAGGCAGATAAGGTCTCTTTCCCTTATGGCTGCTGTGCAGGAGGGGGCTGGGACAGCTGCGCAAACCTGTTTGACAGAAGCCGTGACCTTAGCAAGTGTTTGGGGCTAATTAGACTTAAAACTTTAGCGGGTCACTTCGGATCCTCCCACCTCCAGCTACCTACACTTCTGTTGGGTGGTAACACTGTTTCTCAGTTGGATAGGCACTTCTCCTGCTGGGCTGGGTGGACACCTGTAGCTTCAGTCTCTAATGGTCATCATTGCTCTGCCTATGTAACCTCCTGGCATATTTCTGATGATGGTGCTTGATTTTTTTCTCGTTTTCAGGAAAACCTATGCTTGGCTGTTGCCTAGGACAGAGGTAATCTGTGCAACATGGTATGTTTGAGGAGGCAGGGGGAAATGGGGTAAGAACCAACATCAGAGAATTCTATTACCTGCAGCATATGAAACCATATAACTCGGAAAACTTTCCGAAATTACTTAAAAGAATTTAATTTCATTTTTCAGAGGCATCCTGAGAAGTGTTTCTCTCTGAAAAAAGCAATTACTTAAAAGAGGCACCTATGGCCAGTGTCCTGCATCAATTTGCACAGCAGATAACTGAAACTAAGTCTCAAGAGGAGCTGAAAGCTGCTGCCACGGGGAGAGAGGGTAAAATGAAGATTTGCCCCAGCCCCAACTCCCCCAGCCTATCCTTAGACAGTGGGGAAGGTGGGAGGCTGACTTTGGCCAGCCGCATCAGAGCTTCCTGATAGGGTTGCGATCCACCAACAGGCTCTGCAGGATTTGCTAGTGCAACAGCAGATCCATGTCCAAAGGCTGCTATGGGGTGCAGAGCTGCTGTCTGTTGCACACCCTTGTGATGCTGCTGCTCCCTGCCAGCTGCCTGCTTCGCCCATGCCTGCGGCTGGCCACGGGGCGAACAAAATAAATGTGCAGATCTCAATGATAGCATTGCTTTTCCTGCACACCACCTTCATAACTCAGCCTGAAGTGGAGGCGGAGGCTGGGCTTGCTGCCCTCTGCGTTGGGAGTGCCTCTGCTCAGAGATTTGCTAACAATCCTGTGGCTGAGCCTTTCATAATAATACTTAGGTTTCTTTCCCACCAGAAACTGAATTTGACATTACTGGTGAAGTTAATAGAAATTACAGATGTGGAGTGAAACTTACTGAGCCAAAAGCATCCCATTGCAGATGAACTCTTGGCCAGAATTCAATGTCCCATCTGTTTTTCTTATGAAATAATGAGCTACATTAAAATCAGATCATTCATTTAATGCCTGCTTTAGCAGCTTCCGTGTCCTGAGGTTTCTGAGGCTTTTCTGGAGATGTGCTAGAGAAATAAAGTCCCTTTATTTTTCTCCAAAGCCTATGTTGGCTGAGTGAATCTGAGCTGTACATGAAAAAAATTACAGCTCTCAGGAACCCATCCAGACTTCTACACTTAGAATCACAGAATGGATTAGGGTGGAAGTGACCTGTAAAGGTCATCTAGTCCAAACTCCCTGGGTTGAAGACACATCATCTTCAAATAGATCAGGGCCTCGTTTACCCTGACTTTTAATGTTTTTAGGGATGTGAGGCATTTACCACCTCCTTACACAACTTGTGCCAGTGCTTCATCATCCTCATTGTAAAAATCTTTGTCTTAATATCTAATCTAAGGCAGGACTCCTTTAGTTTAAGGACTTGTGTCCTATCACAACAGTCCCTGCTAAAAAGTCTATCCCCATCTTTTTTATAAGCCTCCTTTATGTGTTCAAAGGTCATAAGAAGATCTCATGAGCCTTCTCTTTCCTGGTCCGAATAATCTCATCTCTCTGTGCCTGTCTTTACCAGGTAAGTGTTCCAGCCCTCTGATAGTTTTTGGGACTCTCCTTTGGAACCCCTCCAACAAGTCCATGTCCCTCCTCTGCTGAGGACGCCAGCACTGGATTCAGTGCTCCAGATGAGATCTCACCAGAACAAAGACTTCACCTTGTCATCTTTAGATTGTGAAATATGCCAAGATGATTGACTTCTCTTAAAAAAAAAAAAAAAAGGCAAGCCATTTTTCTCCTAGATAGAAACAGTAATAAAGTCAACAAGAAACCAAATTAATTAGTACACCTTAATGGCAATTGAATTGGAAAAAAGGACTTATCTCTGTCAGATTTTCTTTGGTAAGGCTTGTAGAAAGAAATGTCTTCTTTCCAAAAAGTGTCTTAAAAATGAGAAGCAACATATCTTTCTGTAACATGTTTCTAAAAAAGTAAATTGACATACTAATGCTGTAGGTGGACATAACACAGGCATTACAGGTTGATAGGAGAGGTGGTTTTGAAACTAAACATTCAGGCATGAGGTGACACCAAAGATACCAGTCCAGTGTCCATCCATTTGTAAAATGAGTGTAATACTTTTTACTTATTATTTGGAGTCAGTCTCCCAGAATAAAATCTCAGGATGTGTACTTAAACCTGCATCTTTGCAAGGGTCATTTTCACCTGGGACAGGGGAAGAAGCAGCTCTGACAGTGCCTCACTCTCCTGTCTCTGACTTGTTTGGGGGTGTGTGGCTTACATTGTATGGGAGAGGATGAAGTGCTTATACAAGGTCCCCAGCCACTCGTGTGACTATTAATGTTACAGAAAAAGAAGCTTTTTGACTGTTCTATTTGTTGACAAAACCCCAGCACGGGTAGAGCAAAACAAGGGATCCTACTGTCCTTGGCAATAAGTACGGAGCAACTGTGGGGTGACTAGTACTTTGTGGATGATGCCACTGCAGGCTTGAGGAACATCTAACCCTTGTTAAAAACAGTGAGCCAGGCAGAGAAAGAAGGATGGAAGCAGAGTGTAAGAATTCAAGACTGTTCACAGTTCTTCCCACCTATGAAATCCCAGGAAGAGCAAGAACAAGAACTACTCTGCGAGGGAATTATCCATGATCCTACAACCCTGTGGCTGTCTCTGATGGAAACTCCACTGTCTGAGGCTTGTTCAACATCAAAAAGGCTATTCTAACACATTTTGGGTTATCCCAGAGCATTTGCCTTGTCAAGAAAGTGGCAAAAACTGACTCCAGCATTAGCAGAAAGAATTTGAGGAAATTCTTCAACACTTGAAGGCCTAAGGGGCAAAACCCATAGGTAGCATTGCTTTCCCCCTTAATTTTTACACTGTCTGCTGAACTGCAGTCTGTTTGATTTACTCAGTGACAGAACATTTTATTCATCTTGCATGGTTGTGTTCATGGAAATCGACTCACATGATGCATCTTCCCTCCAGGGCAGTACACCACAGGCTGGAGAGACTGTCTCACTGTGCCTGCACTGCTCATGCTAGAAGGAAAAGGGACTTCTCCAGGATTGAAGGACACCCTTCTGATCACCTGACTAACGCTGGAATGTGGAATGGTATTGTTGCTCTCAGAGGCATCCTCGTCTCTGTGCAGCACCTATTCCTACCATCCCTCTGACAGGAAGAGGCCATACTGAAAGATTTGGCTGGTTAAAACATCACTCCCTGGATATACAGCAATAAATAGGTTCCTCAGGTCCTTAATCGCAGCAAGGATCCCTCAGACTGCTCTTGTGTCTTTGATACAGTGAAAACATCAAGTAACACGGACACTTCAAACAACAGGAGAAGTAGCTGTGCCTATGGCATTCCTAGAGAACTGAGATGTCCAGTGAAAGCATTTAGGTCTAGCTTGCTTTTATTTCCACTTCACTCACTCTGAATTAGCCCAAGGGCTGTCATAAGGGGATGAATACTTGGTAACAAATGTGGTGACCAAAAGCTGGACAGACTGCTGGAAGTCTTGCAAGAGCCATCCCCTCAGCTAAAGGGAGTCATTGCTGACAGTCTCAAGATCAAAGGCTGGATTTAGTTGCTAACAGGTCTAGAAAAGGTCCGTAAGTGTCTGGACCATTATAGGAACATCTTTCCTATGGATGAATAAGGAATTCTTCAAGTGTATAAAGCCATAATATTTTGCAAATGCTGTAAAAAAACCACCATGGTGATATAATATCCTTT